>NC_056747.1:180304022-180406522 GCF_019279795.1 Protopterus annectens | reverse complement strand
TAAGTAATGTATCTTCTAAGAATCACAAATCAAAACGGGCATTGATATCCAACAACTTGGAGCAGTAGTCTATTGAACCAATGCATTTAGACATTGGGTAGGTAGACAGGGACATAATTTGTGGTTGAAAAAATGAGTTCTCAACTTATCTCTGAAGAATTTTAAATTAGTATAATTTCTTATGTTTAGTGGAAGTGTGTTCCAACCTTTAGTGACAGAGTGCCATATTTGTTGTTAATTTTCCGAGTCTGAATTAAGAACTTTTCCTTACATTGAGAGGTCTAGATGGAAAGTACCAAATAATGACAGATTTAGGACATTTGTTTGGATAATACAGGATACCGTGAGCTAGAGTGAGTTGGTTATAGTTAAGGAAGAATTTTGGAAATGCCATACAATTTAGTTGGGAGACAGCTAAGCAATGGCGAGTTTTCTTGGGTAGGATAGTGGTAAATTTTGCAATTTTGTTGCAACACTATTCCAGTTTCAAAAAAATGAGTTCATATTAGTGAGAGTAGTAGATGATACATTAGAGAGAATAGGAAAAAGGAATGAAGTAGCTGTTGTTTTTCTAAAGTCAGATATGGAGATACTTTGTAAAGGAGGCCTAGTTTTACATTAGTCTTTCTGATCAAATTTTGAATATGTATATCGCATTTTAGTGAATCATCCATGGTGACACCAGATAGTTTAATGTTGAGGACTACTTCCAGGGTGGTATTTTGGGCAGCTCAGTTTAAGTACTCTGCAGGGGGGGGGGGGTGTCAGCACCTAGGGTTATGGGTTTCAGCTTGGACAAAACATCTCTGGATTATTTTATCACGGACAGGTTGCAGTGAGAAAGTCTTGAAGATGACATTGTGGTATACTGATGGGGGTCATTTGATTTGCTTGAAAGAAGCAAACTGGCTACATTTAAGAAATGAGAGTTGAACGTATGTGCAATATTAAGGTCTAGATCTTTTGGGAGTAGATTTGGTTGGGTTGTTTTTCCATGTTTTAGTAACTTACTGTCATTTAACCAGTACGTTTTGGGGTTTGAGAGATGGTTGTACTGGAGTTTTGAGAAACAAAGTCCTTTTTTTTTTTTTTTAGTTTGCATACGTTTTCTCAAGAAGTTTCCTATCCTTTGATGTTTGAAAACTGGTTTGGGTTTGGGTTTTAGTGCTGTACTAGCATTTCCAGGCTTTACCTTGTAGTGTCATGACATTTTTGGCATTACTGGTGAGCCAAGGAGCTAGGTTAGATTTGACACACTGCATCAAAGTGAGGCATGGTTGTCAAGTACCTCAAGAAATAACCGAACAGTTCAATCACCTGATCGAGTCTCAAAGCTTTTAAAGTTCAATTAGTAAGTTAAAGGGAGGCAATGAAAGAGGATTGGTTGAAGTTTTTTAGGCTTCTTAGCAAGCTGTAAGCGATATTTTCTGGTTGTTTTGTTGCAGTGATGGATTACAAAGGTAGGGTTTTTGAAAAGTTATTCTCCAGTAATTTGGGAAATGCCTACAATACAGTGTGCTATCCACTTAGAAGTCTTCTTTTTGAATACAGGCAGTCCTTTTTTATCTTTTTAGCAAAGACCACAAAAAGCTGTTCAGATTTCTTAAACTCTTTTTTTTCTTTCCAAACAAAATCTTAATTATTTGTGAGTATCTAGGGAATGCAGCATTCTCTTCCCCCTTATTCTGTGGAGAAGAAAAAAAAAACACTAGCAAATGAATATATTGACCAAGTGATACAGCTATAACTACATTAAGCATAAAGAAGGGGCTAGTGCACAAAGTGACCCTGTCCTTACAGAAGCTAGACAATGGCTCTTAACACGACGGACTGCAATTCTGACACTCTCCTAACCACGGTAAATACAACTAAAAAAACAGTTCTCCAGAAGAAGAATTTGAGATCTTAACCACTGTAATAACAGCAAAAAAACTGAAAAAACAACAACCAAGGGTAGAACAAACAGTGAATTTAGTACCCACCTTCTTTTCCTCAACTGACTCACAATATTCACCTAAAAGGCATATTACCCTTCTCTACCCAATGTTAAGTTAGTATTTAAAAAGACTGAACAGTATTAACTAAAATAAAAATAAAATGTAAGTGGTTATATAATCAATGTATTTTAAGTTTTATTTAGTTGAAGAAGTCCTGTGATATGAAAGTGCTAAGTGTATTTAATAAGTAAGTGTGGTAAACCAATGTTTGACCTTTATTATCTGCAAGGACCTTTGAAATTGTGCTCATCGGTTACATGGGATTTACCAGGTGATCTGGTGTTACTGACTTCACTGCTGTACCCTTGGTTGGTTCTAGGAATTTGAGATCTGTTAATGCATTTTATTCAGAGAGAGCCATGGGTACTTCAACATCATGAAGTTAAGTTCCTAATCTATAAATGGAGTACACTTATAGTAGGTTGTCTGAGATGTAGGATGTTCTTTAGAAACTGTCTGACAGGTAGTCTGTAAGCTAAGGGAATCCAAGGTTAAGCAGTCTTAGAGGGCTGACAAATGCACTTTAATGTACGAATGCACTAAGCCAGCAGAAGAGAGTTTGAAGTGATACTGTAGGACTCCCCTCAGTAAAGTGCAGTTCCCTCCTTTGGCACAAGAGGGAAAACATTTTCCACTGAGCAAGATATGATTTTTCTGGTACCTGGTCTCCTAGTCTCTCATAATGTTAAAACATGTCTCTAGAATACAGGTGACCAAAAGTTAGAATGATGTCCACTATCATGCTTTGGAGTGGACAGGCTGGGATGCATTAGGCAACCCTCACACTGCTTCAAAATGTTCACTTGCTGAGGTAGTATGATATTATTTCCCCTAGCCAGATAGATATGGTGGGAGAACCAATGCTGTTGAACCACATTGAGATAATCAGTATTATTTCTGGCCTCTTCACTTTACCTTCTAGATTACCCAGTGGAGCAAAGGGAGTATAAGCTTACAGATGCAAGTCTCAGTAATTCAGGAAGAATGCATCCACTGCCCAGGCTTTCTTGTCAGGTATTCTGGGACAGAATTTCTTCAGTTGGCTGTTACTGTGAGAAACAAAATCAATCTGTACACCAGCAACAAAAAACATTCTTGTGAAGTATCCATTTGTGTGGGTCTGCTGAAATCCAGCTCAAATCGTCAGTAATTGAGTTGTCCCCTGAGGGGATATAGGTATCTATGAGCAAGACACTGAATTTCACAGTCAGTTCCCAAGCCTGAACTTTCAGCACACACACTAAGTATACCACATGACCATGGTGTTGTCTGCAACCACTTTCAGACAGCTTTTAACACCTGCAGGGCAAGCTGAGCTGCAAGCATTTCTTTCAAATTCATGTGGAGTTGCTTTCTTCAGCCTTCCAGGTCCCCTGTACTCTCACAGCCCCATGCTAAGGTCTCCCCAGGAGTGAGCTAATGCATCTTTGATGAGATAGTCTGATCTGAAGTGGTTAGTTGATGGGCATACCCTCACCGGCCCTATTCTGATTTACTCACCACAGCAACTCTTTCTAGACACAGGGTAAAGAAGGGATTACATTCCCCATGGATGATTTTGCTGGTCACAGGATTCCTCAGGTATCGCTGTAGTTTACTCATACAGAGCTTAGGAATGGGTACCATGAGGATGGCCAAGGTCATATGACCCAGAATGCAGAGGACTTGCTTGTCAATCCAATGCAGCTTTGCTGCAATGGTTCTGAAGATTTTAAGGGTTTCCAATTTCTCCACCAGCAAAAAGGCATTGCATACTGCTGTGTTCAGAAGAGAATCCAGAATGATTACACTATGGCTGGAGTCCAAGTCTTGACTTTTGAAGGTTGAAGGTAAAAGCTTAGTCTGATCAAATGCTGCAAAGAGCAATCAAAGCCTTTGGTTATGCAGTGTGCTAACATTTGGCTAGGCATTTGGTACATACTCTTGGTGCAATAGCTAAACCAAAGGGCAAGTAAGTAAACTGGGAATGGGATCTCCCTGACACAAACCACAACATCTGCCCGTGACCTTGGAAAATTGGAATATGCAGGTAGGTGTCCTTTAGATCCAGAGTAAATGTGAAAGCCTGGAGGCTTAGCAAGGAAATCAGTGCCTGGAGGGTCACCAATTTGAACTATGTCACCTTAAGAACTTGTTTAGTCATGAGAGGTCTTAAATTGGTCTCTAGTGGCCATGTTTTCTAGGAAGAGTCTGGAATACAAGCCTTTCACTCCTTGTCCAGGTGGAACCCCTTCAGTAGTATCCTGAAGTTGACATATCTTATAAAATGAGTTCTATGAGATGCTCTTGATCTTGTGACACATTGGTAATTCCCCTTTTTTGCGAATTTGAGAAAAAATGTAGTCTGTAGCCCCCGGAAGTTATCTTTAGGATTCACTTGTCTGAAGTAATTTCTAGTCATTAAGACAAGAAGCCAGCTTGCCTTATATCATAGGCAAATGGTCTGGAAAGGTAGTAAGAAGAGAAATGAGCTAAGGTAATTTTTTTGGGAGGAGGAATGGAGAGAACTACAGCCATTGCTGCTCCATAGAGGTAAACATTCCTTACTAGCCCACCTACCTCCCGCTGTCCTTCAGATGCCACTTTCATTCCTGAAAGGCTTTTCTATCTTTGTATTATCTTTCTCTGCCTTGTCCTCTGGTATGAAACATTTGCTTTACAGATTCCATAGTCTAACCCTTTGTTCATCAATTTGTTTAAACACATTGTAAACCGGGGGTCCACATAGCTGCTCCTTATCCAGGGAACAGTACTGCATAGCTATACTTTTCATAAAGGGACTGGGTCCTCAGCCAACAGTACCTTCTAAGGACCAACTCTGCAGCAGCAGCAGCAACAGCCCTGGATGATGCATCCACAACATCATACACACATTTAATAGCATGTTTTCCTAACTGCAGGATGGTTTAACCTGCTGGTTAAATGCAGCTCCTCTGTTTTCATCCTGCAGTCCTTCACAACCTTTCTGCAGTTGTTTTTAAGACAGTATTTTAAAAAGTGTGTTTGACAACTGACAGCCTAAAGCCATGGTTGCAGAGGCATAGACTTTCTGGCCACATCTATCAACAAGCAAATTTTCCTTGTCATTAATGAACCCAGACTAACAAATCATACATTATAACCTTGTTTTTCTTCTCTGCATCTAACTAATCTCTCTACTCATCTTTTTACCATGATTTACTTTCCACTAAGTGTCAAGGAAGTCTCTTGAACTGTTATCCTCTCTGCTAAATGAACACTGACTCTAAAGTAATATGCAAGGATAACCCACGTTTTTTAAATAGGCCATAACTAGGTATTTTAAAATTTCAGGCTCACTTGCACATAATATTCTTCTCCGAGGTGTAGTCATCATGCTAAGCCTCCAAATTGCACACTTTCTTTCCACGTTTTTTACTTTTTTTGCTAATAAGAAAGAAATAATGTACTTCCCTTTCTAGAAACAAAGTGTACCTATACTGGTCCAATATTGCATCATCTCTGTGCTTTCTGTTTGTGGACCAGCATGCATTTCATAATAATTTGTTAGATTACGATTAAGGAGTATAATATTAGCTCATTTAACAAACTCCAGGGATGCTGTACCCGGGTCTGCTCTAGGGGTTTATGAGAAATTTGTGGAGAACCTGTACTCTGTAGAAATGGTCAAGTCTTTTAGGTACAGGGGGTTAGCAGTGCAACTCCAAGCTCTTTGTATTAAAAGCATCCAGTAGATTGAATGAATGGCAACAGTTTGACCTAACTTCAAGAGTTCCATAGCTCTTTCCAAGGGGAAAAGGCTTTATGGGCTTGCCACTGAAATGTCCTCTCATGAGAAAGAGAGAAAGTGGGTGTATCCCCGAATGACAAGTCTTTTGCTTGAAACTGAGAGGCGTCATCACCTGGGAGCTGTAGTCCATATCCTACCAATCATATTCAGACTTGTTAAGCCTCTCTGGTGAGATCTCACTCTCCCACTTTGATGACCTGACGCCAAATACACTTTATCAAGAATAAGCTGAAGACTTTGCAAAAACTGGAAAAACCCTAAGCCAGTCTGGCCCACATCTGGGAAGCAGGCCTTTGGGGGCTATGATCTAGTGATCTGCCAAGCTTTTTCTTGACAGAAGTCATAGTCTTAGAAGGGGGTACTAAGCCTACTGGTCATCAGGGACTTTGAAATCTTTCGTGTACCTGTGTGGATAATAAAGGACAACTGCCCTACCCTTCCAGACACAGCTCCTGAGCAGATGAAGGTACAAGGGCATTTCAGTTCAGTTAGTCTTGTCTTCTACAAAGGTTTGATGGCCTCCTGGTGGCATTACTAAACTAGACATCAGGTCTCAGGACTGGTCAAGCATCTCTCTATGGTATAACATCCTCCCACTAAAAATACATATAGAGTTGTCCATCTCCCTGCACTCCTTCTGCTGCTCCTTTCTCTTGTAGAATATGTCTGCTGGTTGGCTCCCTACTGAAATGAAGACACCCAAAAAGCATGGTGTCAACAGGTTGAAAAGAAAAGACCGAAATCAGAGGAGCAAATCTTGAAAATTGCTCTTCTCCTTAAAAGGCCCCTCACATCTATATATATGAACTCCAAGATCATCATACCTCATTGAAACGGCAATATTCCAAGAAATGGCATCTTGGACTTGGTATATATAAATCAGATCTTTTGGCCGTTAAGTCTCTGTATTTCGGGACTCACTCTTAACAGGTCCCAACATTTCAAATAGTTCCCCTACTGGTTACTGTCCGAGGAAATGCCAGACCTGACTACAAGTCAGAGTGTCTTTTGTTGAGCTTTTCTCCCCTGAGTCACCACTGAAAAGGGGTTACTGCCCAGTCATACATTCCCAGTAAACAAATGTTAAATAAATAAATAAATTCGTAAACTAAATAAAATAACTTCATAAACTAAATTGGATTGAACTAACCTCAATCTCCTATCCCTCAACCTATTAACTTTCATTCATTCCATCTTCCACCATCCAGGCAACTGTCCTACTCAAACGGCAGGCCACTAAGATCCTCCAACAAACTACTACTCAAACTAACTAAATGTCTAAGTCCTGGAATTCCATGCCTCAGACAATATTAAATTCTAGCAACACATCCAAATTTAAAACTACTGCTTAAGGAACACCTAACCAAAAACTGGCTTTGCTCCTGCACTAATCCAGGCTGATCATTCCTTCCTTGTTCTTACAACCAAAATCTCTCCTCCCTTACTAAATTCTAACATCCAAACTACCCCTTCTATCACAGAATTCCAATTTCTCCCCACCTACCTCAAGCTCACTACTGCTCCTATCTTTATCTACCTATCTCAAGCTTCCTATAGTTTCATCACATTCCCTCCTTCTTGTACTTCACCTCAATATTGCCTTAGCTATCACTGTTTAGAACAAGTGACACTAGCATAGCCTTAGCTATCATTGGTTAGAACAAGCGACACTAGCATAGCCTTAGCCAACACTGGTTAGAACAAGTGACACTAGCACAGCCTTAGCTATCACTGTTTAAAACAAGTGACACTAGCATAGTAACAATCAGCCATATTCTTGTTCATATACCATACATGTATCTTATAGATATTTAACACCAAAACCATGATAATAATCTACTGATCAGTCATTTCTCTATGATGGCACAAGCTTTTCATGCTAGTTTATTAGCTTTCTTTTTTCCACTTTATATTACTCTCCCAATTTTTACTGTTTATGTATAAACAATTTACTACCTATATTTATCAAAGTTATGTTCTCTTGATTGTTATCGATTTCTTGTATTGTTTTTAGTGTGTTTTCATAATGGAGCTTTTCTCCCCAGGCCTCCGCTTAAAAAGGGCCATTGGTCCAGTCCAACACCCATGGTAAACAAATGTAAAATAAAATAAAATAATAAATAAACTAGGCTAGATTGCATTCAAAGTTATGGATACAAGTTCTTGAGCTCATATTCTTGCCAGATATAGCAAGCACTTAAGTCTTGCTTCAAACCTAGGCGATAAATGCACTTGTGTCTGTTCATAAAGAATATTTTTCTCTTACAGACGCATCTTTCCTGGATAGCATGAGTGGAACCTCCATACTGGGGAAGAAACCCAGAAGTAGTCTGCACCCAAATAAAAAAAGTAGCAGAAATCAAGCACTCAAAAACCCACAGTACTACATTCTCTGTGATAACGCAGAAAAAGGAGCACCCCAGCAGGTTTACTTACCCAACTATAGTTTTATCACATCCCCTCCTTCTTGTACTTCACCTCAATATTGCCTTAACTATCAATGTTTAGAACAAGTGACACTAGCATAGCCTTAGCTATCACTGGCTAGAACAAGTGACACTAGCATAGCCTTAGCTATCACTGGTTAGAACAAGCGACACTAGCATAGCCTTAGCTAACACTGGTTAGAACAAGTGACACTAGCATAGCCTAAGCTATCACTGTTTATAAAAAGTGACACTAGCATAGCCTTAGCTATCACTGTTTAAAACAAGTGACACCAGCATAGTAACAATCAGCCATATTCTTGTTCATATACCATACATGTATCTTATAGATATTTACCACCAAAACCATGATAATGATCTACTGATCAGTCATTTCTCTATGATGGCACAAGGTTTTCATGCTAGTTTATTAGCTTTCTTTTTTCCACTTTATATTACTCTCCCAATTTTTACTGTTTACATATAAACAATTTACTACCTATATTTATCAAAGTTATGTTCTCTTGATTGTTATCGATTTCTTGTATTGTTTTTAGTGTGTTTTCGTAATGGAGCTTTTCTCCCCAGGCCTCCGCTTAAAAAGGGCCATTGGTCCAGTCCAACACCCATGGTAAACAAATGTAAAATAAAATAAAATAAAATAATAAATAAACTAGGCTAGATTGCATTCAAAGTTATGGGTATAAGTTCTTGAGCTCAAATTCTTGCCAGATATAGCAAGCACTTAAGTCTTGCTTCAAACCTAGGCGATAAATGCACTTGGGTCTGTTCATAAAGAATATTTTTCTCTTACAGACACACTCACCTTTCCTGGATGGCATGAGTGGAACCTCCATACTGGGGAAGAAACCCAGAAGAAGTCTGCACCCAAATAAAAAAGTAGCAGAAATCAAGCACTCAAAAACCCACAGTACTACATTCTCTGTGATAACGCAGAAAAAGGAGCACCCCAGCAGATTTACTTATCCAGCTGATGCTTGACTCAGAGTCATGGCCCAGCCCAAAAACTGAATGTCATTACAATATACAATGTACACTGGAAGAAAGAATGGAAGATGCCCAGCTGAACATCAAGCTTTGTTCAAGGTGTATGGAGACATTCATCATAAAGGTGTTCCTAACAGGCATAGAGGGGTGCTTGGTACTGAAAGTTTGAATGGATGTAGACCTCAGCCTGCAGCGCAGTTAACTCCCTGATATAATGACTGCTTATGAATCATACCGTGCTGCTGCACCCAAAACGGAGTTATCAGCAACATTCTGGACTGTCCTATATTACTTTTTGCATTACCCTGAGAAGAAGAGAGACTTGATAAAAGGCAAACAGGTCTGTCGAGATGCCTAGGTGCATATGCAAAAGTTTTCCGTAGATGCAAAAAAGCTGAACTAGATCAGGAAAAATATCCATGTCCATTCATGAAGGACTGTTTTTGTTCTGCTCATATGATCTGCCACCATGCTGAACTGAGGAATATGCCTGCCTGCTGGGCTAAAGAGATGAAGTATAGTCGTGATAGGAACTTAAAATAATTGTAGATGTTTAAGTAGATTGTCTTGGGAATTCCTGTCTGCAGCTGGACCAAATCACCACCCTGGCTGATATTCTCCTTACCCAAATGTCAGGACATCAATGGTTTAAGAGAAAGTCATGGACCAGCACCATAATCAGGTCATTCCTGCTCAGGAACCAAGGGTCCATCAGTCTCCTAGATGCACATAACCAACCCCACTGTGTACTCTGACTAGGAATAGCAGGGTAAAATGGAAAGGGGGTGTTTGTATATAATACCCACCCCAACCCCAGGTATGTAAGCAAAAAAAGAGAGATAGAGAAATAGATATATAAATAGGGGCCAGGGGAACAGCACACTGCAACAGTGATCTACTCTAACATCTACAATTATAGTAAGTTCCTAACACAGCTGTACTATGCATAATCAATGTCATCGTTACAGTACTGAGTCTTGGGAAGACTCCCAAAGTTAATCATGAAGGATGGTTGGCAACAGCTTAGGGCCAGGGATACAAGACTGTGGAATGGCATAAGCAATCCTGGCTCCGGCTGTGCAGACAGCACCTAGGCTGTAATGCTTTCTGAAGGTGTGAGTATATGAAAAAGTGTCTGCTTCCAGAATGGACTGAGTTGTGGCCCCTGTAGGGAAGGTTGTGGTTGTTGCCTTTGCCCTGGTAGAATGTGCCCTAATGTAGCTATCAATATGTCTATCATGATGGCAGTAGCAGAAGCAATGCAACTGGCTATCCATTTTGATATAGTCTTTTTAACTACAGGTCTCCCTTCCTTGTCCTCTCCAGGGAGTGCTGGTGCTATGACCAGCGTTTTTTCAGAAACTAGTGTAACCTTCTCATTTAGTGTTTGGCTACAGATATCAACAAGATGCCATGTCAGCAAGGAACCTGAGGAAATCTCTGACTGAGATGGCTTTCTGACTGCAAACATGTCTGAACTAATTTGACAGCGATAGGATCTTCTCCTGGGCTTGGAAGACGCCCTGCAGAATAGAGTTCAGGGCTGCCACCACAAAAGGTGACCTGGGTAAGTAAGGCATAGCAGGGACCTTTGAAAGAATAGCAGAAGTTAGTCCACCCCGTTAGGGAATTTGGTCTTATGTGGATAAAATTTTCATCTGCCTGTGAACATCTAGTGTATTTAATGTGTTTTCTCCCTTGCTCTGGGGATATGGGAGGAAGACTGGGAGATGAACGGCCTGGTTAACAACCTTGGGAGTAAAGTTAGGATTAGTGCTAAAGATGACCATGAAGGTCAGGAAACGCTTCTTGCACAACATGGGCTTGCAATTTAGAAATTTATCTTGCAGATGTGAAGGCTAGCAGAAGAACAGTTTTCCAGGTGAGAAAGTTGACGGCTGTTGAGGCTACCTGGCTCAAAAGGAACTAGAGTGAGCTTCTCTAAAACAAAGATAAGGTCCCAGGTAAGAATGGGGGTGTCTCCTGGATGGTCTTAGATGCAATATTCCCTTAAGGACCTGTTCCATGCAGTGATGAGAGTAGGCAGGTGGTACATGGGCAGCCATGGAGAGGGACCAGAGTTGTATACATTGATGGAGGAATAGGACAAACCTTCTTTATAGTGATACTACAGGAATGGTGCTAAAGAACATTGCCTCAGTAAATAACCCCTTAGATTGGAAACAAATAGGAAACCTTTTTCCACTTAGCAATATATGACTTCCTGGTGCTTATTTTTCTGGCACCTTGACAATATACAGTGGATATAAAAAGTGTACACACCCCTGTTAAAATGCCAGGTTTTTGTGATATAAAAAACGAGACCACAATAAATCATTTAAAAACTTTTCCCACCTTTAATGTGACCTATAACCTGTACAATTTAATTGAAAAACAAACAAATCTGTTAGGGGAAAAAATATAAAAAATAAAAAAACGTACAATAAGCTGGTTGCATAAGTGTGCACACCCTTCAACTAATACTTTGCTGAAGCACCTTTCAAAGAGGTCTACGTCTGGCACACCTCACAGGTGGACCAGGTTGAAAAGCATCTCTCTCTTTTCAGCATCCATTCATTTGGATCTGTTGGAGTCTGTACAGGTTGTTTAGTAAACGGTTCTCCTACTTTGGGATGCAACAGGCTAATGATGACACTGCAGTTCCTGCACTAGTTGCCAGCATTCCTGTGCAAGCCTGCACAGACTGCAAGTGTAAGTACCCCCTGCTTGTTTATATACACCACTGGACTAGTGTTGTCTGCCAGGATTTTTATAGGTGCTAGTTTCAGTTGGTCTTTGCATGTCCTCATGGCTAGAATGGCCACCATTTCCTTTATGTTAATGTGTTGTTTTGTGATATACCAGTCGAAAGTCTCTAGCACTCTCAGATTTCCAAAGTCTGCCCTCCTCAGGCCAAGTCAGAGATGTCTGTGATAAGTACCTGGTATGTTTCATGGGTCTTAAATGGGACAATTGGTTTTCTGTGATGCTCTCTTCCCACTGCAAGATCTTATTTTTTAGGCAAGAGAGGAGTGAAATGGTAGCCTCCAGGGAGTGCTGGTGCTACGACCAGCAGTTTTTCAGAAACTAGTTTAACCTTCTCATTTAGTGTTTGGCTACAGATATTATCAAGATGCCATATCAACAAGGAACCTGAGGAAATCTCTGACTGAGATGGCTTTTTGACTGCAAACGTGTTTGAACTAATTTGACAGTGACAGGATCTTCTCCTGGGCTAGGGAGACGTCCTGCAGAATAGAGTTCAGGGCTGCCACCACAAAAGGTGACCTGGGTAGTAAGGCATAGCAGGGACCTTTGATATTAAGGGTCAGGTCTACCTTTTGAAAGAATTCAATAGTGGTTTGCATGGTTCTGTTGAGCTCTTGTAGAAATTATGCTTGTATCAGGCAGTTACCCAGACAAAGACAGGTGTGTACCCCTTTGGTTCTGCAATGACTAGTGCCAGACATCTGGTGAAAACTGTGTGTGCAGTAGATATACCAGAAAGTAAGACACAGACATGAAACTGGGATCCTCTGCACTGAAGTTTAGAAACTTTCTGTGTTCCTATGCATAGGAATAATGAAAGTTAAGCATCCTTCAAGTCCAAGGTTACCATCCATGCCCCTGGCATAATGACAGGTAGCAGCTGGTGATGGGTAAGCATTTTGAACTTTGGTACCACTAGAAATTTAGTCAGGAAAGGTCTAATATGGGTCTCCATGATATTTTCTGGGGATCAGGAAAA
The DNA here is from genome assembly GCF_019279795.1 of Protopterus annectens. NCBI lineage: Eukaryota > Metazoa > Chordata > Ceratodontiformes > Protopteridae > Protopterus > Protopterus annectens. The sequence continues at coordinate 180,393,574 of NC_056747.1, read as the reverse complement.
TCCTCGAACAGAATCCTATACCTGACTTTCCTGTGAGGATAAACTGAATGGATGCCTGTTGTAGAAGGTCCTGTTATTTGACTGGGAACAAAATGTTTTTGTTTCAGGACAGACAGTATTCCTAAAAAGGGAAAAAAGCAGTAGTCTTTTCTTATGGTATATAGCACCCACTTGTTCTGTGCGACTTGTTCTAAGGCTGAAGAAGAGAGAGAGAGAGAGAGAGAGAGAGAGACAGCCTTCCCCCTAGTTTCTGCATGGGTAGAGGGGAGAGATTTGGGAGGGTGGGGAGGGACATGCTTGGTACTGTCACAGCTGCTCCCTTCTGCATCCATAGACCCCATTTCCAGTCAAGGGTGAGAGGTGGGTTACCATCTTTTATTCAGCTTGGTCTTTTCCCCCTTGAAATGCTTAGATTTGTACTGTTTGGGAGGAAATGGCCATGGCTTTGTGATATAATTTCTGTTGTATCTAGGTTAGTGGGGAAAAATTGAATTCCTTGATAGACTTAAACGTTGTCTCCTTTTCATCTACTCTCTGAAACACTTTCACAGCACTGAGAGAGAAACCCCTTCTCCAAGACGGCAATAAGGAGTTCATCTTTAACATATGCAGAAAGGGAAGGATTCCTCAGCCAGGCATGTCTGTGAGACACAGATCCATTAGCAGATGCCCTGTCTGATGCATCCAAACCATCACAATCACATTATACTGAATGTCTGGGCACCTGGAGCCTAATATTGTACAAATCCTATATGAACTCTTGATGCTTTTATACTGAATCCCTTCTGCCTTAGCTTTAATCTGTTCCTGTACTAAGTCAAGATATTTGAGCATGTGGAACTGACAGCCGAGAGCCCTCATGGACAGTGCAGCTGTTGTGTAGGTTATCTTGACAAATCAGTCCACACTGCTACTTTCACTATGATTTGACAAGGGGTTCTTGAATGTAGGCCCTGTGCTTCCCTTGGAAGACTGCAGAGACATCACAGCTGGGGCCACCAATGCTTTCTAAAAAAGATGTTTAGGATCGTCAAGTACCATCAAGAAGTGATCTGGCTTCTTTGGAGCAAGAGATTAAGGAGTCCAGCTGCAAAGATATGTCTGATAAAACATCTACTAAGACTTCACACACTGGGGAAATCAAAGATCAGGGTTCAGGCAGACAAACTATGTACTTGACCTGAGTCTGGGAGAACTCTCTAGACTCCTGAGTAAAGCATTCTTTCATTATGGGAAGGGTGTCCCCAAAAGGCAAGTCCACAGGAGGTGAAGTTGAGGACAAAGTATCTTCTGAATCTTTCTCCTTTATTTCCACTATATTTAGAACCACTGGCAAAGAAAATAAGAAACTCAGAAATTCAAGTATATAAACTGGTATGATAGTAATGAAAAGCTGGCTCTATTTGTAGATAAGTTGGGGGGTGTGGGGCGAGGCCCTGCCACCTAGGTAGGTTTGAAATACTGTGGTGTGAGAGACAGTTAAGTGTTGGCCAACTTGTTACTTTCTCTGTCGAAACAATTTATGTTCACTGAATAAACGTTCGATGGATAGGGTTCGATGTTTAGCCATTCAATGCAAATGTCATTCGATGGCTAAACATAGACTCACGCAAACTGGTTCAGCAATATCCATATTTATGGGGACATGATAAATTAAGTACTTAGGAGTATGGATTAAAAAGGATTATGGTGTGGCAGCTAAGGATATGTGGGAAGAGACTAAATAAAAGATGATACAAAAACTGAGAAATTGGAGTTTCTATTATATGGATAATATAAAAGTAGTAAAAATGTTTTTAGTCCTTTTAGTTTTATACACAGCTCAGGCATATTTTTATCAACCAGAGCATAAGCTGTAGACAGCATTTAATATAGATCTGAAGGAATTTATCTGGTAGGGGAAGATGGCGAGAGTCAAGTGGCATAAACTGAGCAAGGCAGATTGGGATTACCCGATTCTAAGGGGTATTTCAGACCACACAGTTAAAGCTCCTATACATAGCTCAAGCAGAAAGCTATAATGCAAAATGGAAAAGGATGATGATGAAACAGGGGGAAAGCTCAAGTAACAAGGAGAGACCGGAATTTTGGAAGCAGATCCTTATGGAAAATAACCATGTAAGTATATTATATTCATAAAGTAGTAGAAAGTATTCCAGGAACTAAGCCAACACGGGAATTGAGAAAGGAGATTCTGCCGACAGGGATGACTGCAACTAGGGATACAGACAATAGGCAACAGAGGACTAAAATTTATTGGAGAAAACTGGTAAAAGAACAATGGTACAGGAAGCAAATAATTAGAAAAACGTAACAGAATGGGAAGACTCCCAAGGATTTATTTGGACTGCAGGATAGGGATTGCCTTCCCTATCAAGGACTGATATCAGAGTATAGGCAAAGAGAAAGAAATAGGGGGATCCTAAGTAAAAGACCAGCACTGGTAGTTTTTAGTAGAATCTAGAACAGAAGCTGCTGTTAAAAAAGGAGCAATTAGTAAAGCATACAAAATATTGCATGACAACTATAAGAATCAATCAGAGGAGGCTAGAAAGGATTGCAGAGAGAGATTGGATAAGGAATTCACAAAGAAACAATGGGGAGATATATGTAGGTCTTCCAAATATTCAACAAAATATAGAAAATATAAGATCTTTGCCTGTGTTTACATAGATATTTTTAAACCCCAAGTAGACTCCAAAGAATTTTCTTCAGGTAGACCGCAAATGTTGGAGGTGTGATGGGAAAGAAAGATGCAACTGGGAACATATTTTCTGGGAGTGTAACGAGTTGGCAGACTTTAGTCTCTGCAGACTGTTCTGGTCAGACACCTACTGGATAAGCAAATTGGTGTAACTAAGGAAATGATTTGTGTGAGCTATGATACAGAATCATAATTACCTAGACATAGTAAGTCCTTGCCGAGTCTAATTATGGTGACTGCCAAAAAAGCAATTACTAGAGAATGGAAATCAAAGTCTAAACCAACTGGACTAGTAGTATAATCAAAAAACAAACTGAAGGAATACAGGTGAAACACAAAACAGATGGCCCAAGGAAACTGCTGTAGATAAAATCCACAAGAACTTTACTCTAGAAACCTTTTAAAATAAAAACTTGCTTAAAACAATGAAAGAGAAGCACTTTTGTTCAAAACATAGATGAACTTCATCAGATTTTTTGTTCAATCACATGACCGCTAAGCCCCCAGTAACTGAAACATAATCTTAAAGGAGCCACTGAGAAGAAATTCACAGTGCATAGCACTGAGTCAACACTATTTATAAAAACTGCAACAAATAAAATATAGAAAATAGAAACAGAATGCATTCCCCATAAAATAAACAAATAAAGGCAAAGGTATATTTAGGGCTCGTCTTTCAAGTGCTTTTAACTTAAGCAAACATGCTATTAAAACATGTTCGTTGAGTCCAGGTCAATTATTGGCATTCAGACACATCTGCCAATTTAATTCACTTTTTTCAAGTAATAAGGGCCATGGACTTTCATTACTATTAGAAGGCATTTGTATAGTGTGACATTTTATGTGTTTATAGAGGGTGTTAGTTTTTTTTCTCATTTTGATTTCATATAAATGTTCGTATATTTTGTCCCTCAGTCTCCTCTCCATTTTTCCTATGTAGAAACAGGGGCGGAACATGCATAGTGCACAATAATCCACCTTTGTTGTAAAACAATTGAATCTGTTTTTTATAGCGACCACCTGGTTGTTCAGTGCAATTTTATGACACACCAGAATACTGGGGCAGTAGAGACAACCACCACACTTTTTCATCCCCATAAATGCAATGTTTTGTCTGTGTTGGGTTTTGGACCATCTGTGTTCTAATATTGTTTTCAAATTCCTGCCCCTTTTGAACATCACTCATGGACCTGGCTCCACATAATCATGAATGGTATTCTCTTGTAGGAGAAGACACCAATTCTTTTCCAGGATAGAGTTCACGGACAGACCTTCAGTAGAATAAGTTGTAATAAAAGAATTCCTGAAGGTTTCTATGATTGTTTTCGTAGTCTCAGCCATGGGTGGCATTGATATTGTACCCCAACCATCTAGGACTTCCTTACTTCTGATGTTAGTCACGCAAGGGTCTCATAAAATTGGCACAAAATGATGAGATTCGCATTTATTAATCACCTCTACCATTAAGTTGTCTAAAAATTTTGTAAAATAGCCACATATTAAAACATGTTCTTCAGCAATATGCACTTATTCCAAAAGGCAGTATCTTCTGTGGTCATTTGGGTTGTCCTCACAAACTGGCCCTTGAGCACTGCCCTTTTCTGTGTTATAGGGTGCAAACTGTCAAAATGGAGAAAACTGAATACATGGGTTTCCTACAGAAAAAAAAAAAAAAAATATATATATATATATATATATATATATATATATATATATAAAACACATCTACATTTTCAAGAGCACTGATGAACAGATCTGAAATACTCAGTGTACCAATTTTGGGAAGCCCTTGCATTACTAACATCAGAAGTAAGGAAGTCCTAGAAGGTGCGGGTACAACATCAATGCCACCCATAGCTGAGACTACAGAGACTAAGAAAACAATCACAGAAACTTTCAGGAATTATTTTATTACAACTTATTCTACTGAAGGTCTCTCTGTGAAATCTATCCTGAAAAAGAATTGCTGTCTTCTCCTACAAGAGAATAGCATTCATGATTATGTGGGGCCAGGTCTATGAGTGCTGCTCAAAAGGGGCAGGAATTTGAAAAGAATATTAGACTACGGATGGTCCAAACTCCCACACAGACAAAACATTGCATTTATGAGGATGAAAAAATGTGGTTGTCCCTAAATTACAATGAACAACCAGGTGGTCGCTATAAAAAACAAATTCAATTGTTGTATAACAAAGGTGGTACATTGTGCACTATATGTATGTTCTGCCCATGTTTCTACATAGGAAAATTGGAGAGGAGACTGAGGGACAGAATGTATCAAAATGTATATGAAATCAGAATGAAAAGAGAGACTAATGCCCTCTATGAACACATAAAATGTTACCCACACCATACATTCAAATTCTGCATTTTAGAACAAATGGCTTCTAATAGTAATGAAAGTCAATGGACCTTATTACTTGAAGAAAAAAGTGAATTATATTGGCAGTTGCATCTAAATGCCAATAACTGGCCTGGACTCGATGAACATGTTTCAATAGCACGTTTGCTTAAATTAAAAGCACTTGAAAGATGAGCCCTAAATATAAGGCATATATTTACATACTTTTGCCTTTATTTATTTATTTTATTTTATGGGGAATGCACTCTGTTTCTATTTACTGTATTTCATTCTATGTTGCAGTTTTTGCAAACAGTACTGACTCAGTGCTATGCACTGAGAATTTCTTTTCAGTGGCTCCTTTAACATGACGTTTCAGTTCCTGGGGGCTTGGCGATCATGTGATTAAACACAAAAGCTTTAAAATAAGTTGATACTTCCAGCATTGTTATCTGATGAAGTTCATGTATTTTTTGAATGAAAGTGTTTACCTTTCACTGCTTTTAAACAAGTTTTTACTTTAAAAGGTTTCTGGATCAAAGTTCTCGTAGATTTTATCAACAGCATTTTTTTTCCTTGGGCCTTCCATTTTGTGTTGCTACAAGTAGTGAATACAGTAACAGAGACAAAAACAACTGGAACTGGGATTTTTAGAACATGGTAAGAGCAAATTACTTATAAAAAAATGGGAATTGCGATTACAATACATGCAGAGGAGGAACACTGTTTAAAAGAAGGAAGGATTTGAATGAGCTATGTAATGTCTGTCACAATGACTGGATAGATTATAAATTATGTATAATGTTTGCAAATAATTATGTAAATATGGTTTGTGAGGTATAATGTTTGCAACTAAAATTATGTCAATATGGTTTTCATTTATATAAATGTATGACTGCCTATGTCATACCTGATAATTTAATAAAGATGTTTCTTGTTTAAAAAAGGTGTCATCTGAATCTTAGTCAAGGTATTTGTAAGAGGGAACTACTCAACATAAGCCAATTCCTCCACATCAGAGTCATAGAAATCAGTGTCCCTTTGGGGACAGATGCCTCTTTTTTTTACCAGAGGAAGTTCCTGCCACAGTTCCTTTTCCATGTTAGGCTGCTTGAATTTCATAAACTCCATAAAATCCTGAGCCAGTCTGACAAAGTCCTGTGGAGTGACCAGGGCTGACAGACCACAAGGCCTTAGGATGTGGATGGGTAGCTGCGGCCTCAGTCCAGACCCCCCCCAGAGGATCTTATCTGACTGTCGCCAAACAGATTCTGTCACTCCCTCCATAACAAGTTATGTTTGCATCAAAAGCCAGAGCTTGTGAAGCAGCACCAGACCCAATCAACACCCTCTTGATTCCAGCTTATGAGGACAAGGAGACAAAGACATAGTGGCATCAGGAAGGGTTGCATCACAGTACTGGGGCACACTAATCATTAGTATAGGAGCTGCGAATGTTCCTTGCCTGAATCTCCGATTTTGAGCCAGGCTGGGAAGTAGGACACAACGAGAGTGTCATCAGCCTCCCAGACTTCCTTCTCTATTAACCACTTCTCAAGAGGTTGGCCTATGGACCGGCAGACGACAACATGTATGTGGACCTAACACTACCTTCCCTAAGGTACATACTGAGAGAGTTGGCCCTATGCCTAATAGACTTGCATGGAATTTTTTCACACCAAAACCAGTTACTGAATTTAACTGACATTAACCATTAAAAAACTCCCAATAAAAGGAAAAAAGAAAAAGAAAAAATTCCCCAATACAGACTTAGATTTATTGAATCTCCAGTCTCATGCTGGACTTACAGAACTGATGATGCAAGTGAAAATATTTTGCACTGGATTCACTGCAGGAAAGAACCGATTATGGCACTGACAGACAACTCCCTTATATCTCGTCCTGACATTGGGGAGGGGATGGCATCTGCTGGTTTGAGGATGGTGAAATTCTTTGGAATTTGTTTTGAACACCTACAGGAATTCACAAGACTCAGTACTGCAACAGTAACTATGATGAACATGAATAGTCCCCCAATGGAGTACTTATCTGTAAACCACGTTGATTCGATGGACTGATAAATGCTAGCACAATATGTTCTGATTTGAACTCACACTGTCGCAAGAAAGAACTAAAGATGGTGCAGCAGTGTTCCTTTTATATCAGTGATTTGTTAACTTTTAGGTGGAAAGATGCCGATCTGGCCTAGAATAGGAAGTGTGTAAAGCTCTGAAAGTTGGGCCAGATGTTAAGTCCTTTTGCAGCATAAGTCTCAAGACTGCAATAGTGGACAATATGATGACCATCATATATATATGTGTGCGCACACACACACACACACATATATATATATTTGCATGTGTATCTACATTATATATACATATGCACCTACAAACAGTTAAATTAAGACCGTTACATATGAGAATCAGTAATACACTAATTCAATATTCTACAGCAGCTATTTCAGTGTACATTATTAACCCATCACCATTACTACATTTAACCTATATACAGATATCTAAGGATACTGACTCAAAAAATACACAAACTACCTAAAGTGAGCTGCTGTCAATGGGAGATGCTACTAACATTAAAAAAGGATACATGAAATATGTGGGAGCCTGGTTTGTATTGCATATGAAACAGAGTACGATTAGAAAACTCAGTTCATGACTTGTTGGCTTTAATTAGTCATGAATCTTGTTCGCTAAACCTGAATTACCACAAACTAGGCCCTATGGATTCCATATACATACAAAGCAATGATTCACAATACAGCAACCTAGAAAAACAACTAGCAAACCAGTTTTTTATGCAAATAATACTGTCTAGACTGCCTTACTACCTAGCACAGGAGCATAAGTTAATAAAGACTACCACATTCAAAACAGCAAAAAGCAAAATAATAAATGAGATTACAGAAGTTAGGAAAGACGCCAACAGTATTACCAACTAGACAAATTCTAATGTCTTCTCAATTACTGATAAAACATGCTGGATAAAAAAATGCAACCATTCCTCTCACACCCACACATACACCCACTTAAGCTCTGAACACCGCAAAGGTACAGCTTTTACTGTTTGAAGTGTCAGTGGCTGTGGGGGTTGAAAGTGCTATTTTTACTTCCCTGAACAATATATAACCAAGTTGCAGTGTTCTGATGAGCGTTACTAAAATAGCATGACCAACTTTTTTACTGTACGTTGATTAAGTGCACAATGAACCAGAAAAAGACTATGGCTGCAATTCACACTATTAAAGCAATAGACCAGATTAAACGAATGTGAATTTTGACAGAGGTCTCACTCTGACTATCCTAAATTGTTACTGCTGTTGGACGAAGAGGTCATTCAGGACACAGGGATAAAGGATGGTAATAAGCACCTGCTGCAAAGGGTTTCCTCGCATATCAGTCGATACAATAAGTATATCGCTGTTACATCCAGCTTTGGAAGTCTTCAGTAATGTATAACCATTAGGAAGAATTCCAAGAGATGGATCTCATGAGACCATGAAGCTGAAGGAAGGCTTGAAGTCAAGGGTTCAGAAGGTTGAGCTCTGAAGTAATGAGGTGCAAAAGAGATATTGCGCTTGGAAACACAGTCAAAGCAGCAGTGAGAGGTGATGGTGCGTGTGTCCCAGAGACATCCCATACTCTGGTACAGGCTACCCATCTATGTCAAGCAAAGTTCCTCATTAGCACTCTTCAAGAAAAATCTTGATAAGTGAATAGGAAATACACTCCGGGGATCACTTCTGTGACTCTGCTCAACAAGGGCACAGGAAAATAACTTTCTTGGGTAGCGTAAACCAGGGAAACTTGTTGGCTAGGCTTATTTAGGCCCTTGGGCCGATAGCCTAGTACCTACCTATGAACCTACGAAGTGATGACAAACTATCAGTGGCACAAGTGTTTGCAATAGTAACATTGTCAGAGCAAACGCTCAGAACTTTTACCTCCTGTATGGAGGGGTCTCTGATTGTTAACTGCATTATGTTATACTAGCAGAGTAACTGCATTATGTTATACTAGCAGAGTTGCAATCTACTTAAGAGTTTACTTAGCAGTTGGCAATTCCTACCTTCCAGGTGAAAAACTGATGAAAGATCATAAGTGTAGTAACCATACCATAACAGCAGGACTACTACTGCAGTAATCATCACTGCAGGGGACTAGCATCATCTTCAGAACTACACACGACCACCCCAGCCAGACTGATCCTACCTTCCCAAGAGCATTGGTATGTTCCCAATATAAAAACAGCATCAACCTGCACCATATTTGGTTCTTTCTTGGCCAAGGAGACTATAACAACAGCCCTCAAGAATCTGTGCCATGGCCAGAGCATGGGGACGGCCAGAAAGAGCCCCCAATAATCTGCCCTCTACATCCCGTTTACAAAATAGATAACTGGCCATCCCAGAGAAATCTGAACAAGGGAATGCCATAACCAGTATTCAGATGAGAAGGTGTGCAAAGGATAGATGTGTGTGTGTGTGTGTGTGTGTGTGTGTGTGTGTGTGTGTGTGTGTGTAAGGTTACTAGGTACCCACCCTCTGCTCTTGAATGCCCACGTAGGAAAGTGGGCATATTACTGCAAGTACTCCTGCGTGGGCATCTACTATTATAAGTTCCTTGCACAAATTTACCATATTCTTTATATGGAGGATCACTTTTACAATTATCTCTGTGGTGATGGTTTCAAAGTTTACTATGAGGGAGGTTGGCTGGTGTTCAAAGGAGCTCCCGAGAAGTTCTTACAACATGAGTGAGGCAAATCAGGCCCCGGTTCCAAAAAGTTCATTCACTAGTGTTTTGAGAATACATGGCTTGAAGATCAGGTGGCTGCATCCAAAATTTACTGCCACTGTGTCCCTGGCAGAATGCAGTTTAACAGGTCCCTGCCATCAGCTGGCCATTTGAAAATACTTGATTTTAAGACTGGTTTCTCTTCTTTATTAGCAGCAATACATAAAAACATTTTCTCTGTTTTCCTAATTTCTTTGGTTCTATGCAGGCAATATTTAAACTATCTGTTAACATCCAAAGAATGCAAAATTCTCTCTGCTTTTGTTTTGAGGATTTGGGAAAAATACAGGCAAATGAATAGCTTGGTTTAGTGACAATTCTGTCATTACCTTATGCATAAAATAAAGCTTAATACATAAACTCACCCTGTCTTTATATATATATATATATATATATATATATATATATATATATATATATTTTTTTTTTTTTTACAGTTGAGCTTAAAGTTCAAATAGCCTCTCAGCAGAAGTGATAGCAATATGAAGGCTGTTTTACATATTAGGAACTTCAAGGACACATCAGCTATTTGAAAGGGAGATTGGGTTAACATTTCTAATACAAAGTTCAGGTCCCATGAATGACTCCACTTCCTCGGGGTGCTCAGGTGTAAGACTCCCTTAAGAAACTGTTTATGTGGAAGCAGCAATGTCAAAAGGTGGGGGTACATAGGGAGGCAGGCTGAAATGGACAACATATGTACTCTCAGGCAAGATATAAATTTAACCCTGTGTCAGACAACTGAGACAGACATTACAGAATCACAGATTGTTCCACTATGCTGGGGTTTGGGTTTATCCTTTGTCACCAAATTAATAATCTTTTCCATTTAACCAAGAAGGATCTTCTAGTACCAAGCCTGTTAACTTGGTTTATATTCTTTATCACGTCTTCTGAAAAAAAGGTGTGTAAAGAGTGAAAAAGTCAACCTCCAAGGAGTCAGTCGGAGGGTGAACAGATCTGGCTGTATCAAGGATCAAGAGGTATTCATGTGTTGATGGTCTTCCTATACCACCCCCAAAAGGAGAAAAAATAATGTTACCTCAACAAAAAAGGTGTTACTGGTACTTTTTTTTTTTTTACCTCCATGCAGGATCTCTCCTTATGGCTCCTCTACTATCTTGACCTATTTTTTGCAGGGGAAAGAGCCAACAGATATTCCCAGGGTAATCACAAGTCCTATAGTCAGTTGTTCCTGACAGGAATCCTTTTTAGCCTTCCATTTCCCAGTGAGAGTCGAATGGTATGGAGTGGGCTAAGATGTCCTGTGGGATGGCCTAATCTTTTCTTCTGTAAGCACCTCCCTTTGTTTTAGCACCGATATTGAATTATCACGTGTGACACAGGCAAACTTCCATTTATATAAAAGTAATCAAGTCATACTAACAAATTCACATTTACAAACATGCATCACATATATTGTCATATATCATATAATCAAAGCAACATTACATAAATTGCTCAATTCCTGCCTTATTTTAAAAATCACTCCTCCCCAAAACATTTTTTCTTCATGTCATGCATTATTTCCACAGTTTCCATCTTTTTCTTTATAATTTACTCCTATCCTTTTTTTAAATATCCCATTTCCCATTCTTTTATCTCTGTTACAATATTCACTACTTCAAGTATGGTTGGGTTTAGACTTTGATTTCCATTTTCTAGCTATTGCTTTTTGGCAGTCACCAGAATTAAACTTAACAAGACATTACTATGTCTATGCAATTCAGGTTTTGTATCCCAGATCAAAAAAATAATTTCATTAGTTACACTCATCTGCTCACCTTGTATTCCTAACAGTAATCTGTAGGGAATTTTAGTCTGCCAACTCATTATATTCTGAGAAAATATTGTCCCAGATATCTCTTTCTTCTCCATTACACCTCCACCATTTGCCATCTACCTAAGGAAAAATTATTTGGAGTCAACTAGGGGTATAAAAGTATCTATGCAAACATTTCCAGGCAAATATCCTAAATCTTCCAGATTTTGCTGCATATTTGGGAACCATACACGTTCTCTCTATTGTATCTTTGTCAATTGCATATCTAATCTTTCTTTCCAATTTTTCTTTACCTCTTCTAATTGATTCCTATAGTTACCGTGCAATATTTTATATGCTCTACTAATTATCCTTTTTAACAGCAGCTTTAGTTCTAGACTAAATTAAAAACTCAACAGTGCAGGTCTTTCAGTTTGGATTCCCCTATGCCTTTCCTCTTTGTCTATATTATATCACTTCCTGATATAGAAGGCAATCACTAGCCTGCAATCCAAATGTCTTCTTGGTCTCTTCCCATTCTATTACGTTTCCCTCTCTATTCATTCCAGTACCTTGGTTTCTTTGCCAGCTTCCTCCAGTAGATACCAGCCCCCTCTTGCCTATTCTCTGTATCCCTAATTGCAGCCATGCCTATTGGCAGAATCTCCTTCCTCCATTCCTGTGTTGACTTAGTTTTTAGTATACTTTATGGTAGTTTATGAATATAATTTTCTGTACGACTGTTGTTATTCTGCTTAAAGATCTGCATACAAAATTCCATTCCTTCCCTATTTCTTGAATTACCACACCCCTCCCCTGCTTCATCATAACCTCTTTCCACTTTGAATTGTAGCATTCTGCTTGTGTTACGTATATGAGCCTTCACTCTGCAGCTCTAAAATAACCCTTCAAATCAAGTAATAATAAATGTCCTTGATCTGTTGGAAGGATCAACTTATCCTGCTTGACTCTTGCCCTCTTTTCTGCCCAAATAAAATCCAACTATTCATATCCACAGCTTCTCCTTTGCTTGACAAAAATATGTCTGATTTTTATATAAAACTAAAGGGACTAAAATGATTTTACTGCTTGTATCTTGCTATCCATATATATATATATATATATATATATATATATATATATATATATATATATATATATATATACACAAGAGCTTCTAATTTCTCATTTTTTTAATTGTCTTTTTTTAGTCTCTTCCCGCATATCCTTAGCTGCCGTAACATGATCCTTTTTAATCCAGACTCCTAAATAATTAATTTAATCATGTTTCTATAAATATGGGTATTGCTGAACCAATTCATGTGCAGTGCATGGTTTGTAAAGACTCATAGCTGTAGACAAAGCTAACGACTAGCAAGACCCATAAAAGCCTAGTCGTGTAACCCAAATGTGACCAACAATTTTGATTTATATTTGATTTATAGGGCGTGATTTACTGCCTGCCTCTGTCCATCAGAGACACAAGAGCCAGACCAGGGGTGAATTTCCAATTACTCATCTACTGGTCCAAGTTGCGCTTAAACAAGGATTGGGAGGAACTCTTTCACATGGACGGGGAACCTGTTACAGAGGCTATAGATGTTTTTTTTGTTCCAAAAATCTTTAATAAATTTACACATATGACAAAGGCAATCTTACATTTATGTAAATGAAAAACATACAAAATTATATCACTTTAGTTGCAAACCGTTTACATCACAGACACCATTGAAATAACTGTAGTTGTAAACATTATACATCACTTATAAACCATCCAGTCAATGTTAGTTAAGCATTATATGGCTCATTCAAATACTATAGTCTTGGTTTTATCTTCATTCATTTTATATCCTTAAAAAAACAGAACTGTCTCAGATTACTCCACAACACTGAGATTTCCTTTTCTTGTTCCATTGGGAACAAAATACCATCTACAAATAAAACCAGATTTTCTTGAACACCATACCAATTATATCCTTGAATTTCTGAGTCCCTTATTTTCATTGCCAATTGTTCAAAAAATTATGCAAATAAAGTGGAGAGAGGACAACACTTCCTGGTTCCTCTGTTCAGAATCAAACTATCAGAGAATCGTCCTATTTTGATTTTTGCCTCCAACTGCTTATATATACTTCTTAACATTATTATTGTATCAGGGAATGCAAATTCTTCCATTGTCATATTCACAAAATCACAGTTTACTTTGCTGAATGCTTTCTCTGCATCAAAACAACAGCAGTACTTTCTTACATTCTGCTTCCATCTGAATAATCATTTTTCTATTAATGTTGTCAAATGTTTGACTCCCCTCCACAAACCCACATTGGTCCAATACATCAATTTTGGCATAAACACTTTATAATTATGGTTTAAAACTGAAATGCGCCTATATGAAGCTGGATCAGATGGGTCTTTACCGTCTTTAGGTATTACAGCCACCATCACTTTTTTCCATTCCTAAGTTTCACAATAACCCTTTCTACTTTTTGTTGCCTACGTCATAATGGCAAAAGTTTTTGTGTTCTGGAGTTATGAAAAAACATTTGCAAACAGCAACCTTTCTAAACTCATGCATACCTGGGTACTCTCTTATTTTCTCTTTAGCACTCTGCAGTTGTGCCTCTTCTTGTTCTGTGATATTCCCTTTATTTTGTAATACTTTAACCTCTGTCAGCCCCTCTAAATAATTCTTATTACTTCTTAACCAGATCTTTTTTTTTATTTTATTTCTACCCTCCACTTCCATTTTATTCCACTCACTAGCTGTAACTTCTAGAGTACTTTTTATCTTCCCTAACAGTTTGTGGATAACTGCCACTACTTACTCCTTAAACTCCCCTCTTTTTAACAGGTAGGTTGGGAAGCGCCAATGTCATCTTTACTTTATTAACCTATGCTTTTATCTTGGTGATTATTAGTGCAAGATCTGAAACAGTTATTGGATATGTGTCAAAGTTCTCAATTAAATGCACATATTTCTGTGAAATATCATTTGTCTAGTCTACCCGTTATTGTACCTTGGGGAATAATATGTAAATTACTTCAGAGTTCCTACTACTGAATCAACACCTTTCATACAAAATATTTTCATAAATTTCTTCAGAGGTCTCCTCTGTTTTGTTATATTTTCCCTTCTATGCCCCCAGATATATCATCATTGTTGCAAATCAAATCCCAGTCCCCACCTATAAGTAATATTCCCTGCTGAAAGCAGATTTATTTCTCCAAAAGTTTTTAAAGCTCCACAACAGCAGTTTTAGGTAGAATATAAACATGTCAGTATAATCCTCATCCCTTGCCAGTAGCCCCTTACTACCACAAATCTGTCAATAATACATTGCTTTCCTCTTCTATCACTACTGGAGCTCATCTAGCAATTAATAGAAGTACTCTTTTTCTCTGTCCCTAATATTCTGCAAAATAGCCATCTTGAAATCATTTCTTTTTCAAATTCACATGCTCGGTTCTTTCCAAATGTATATCTGGTAGCAATGCTATTTGAATGCATCATTTCTTAATATACAGAAGTATTCTCCCCTTTTTGTCTACATCTGTGAGACTGCTCACACATTCCAAGATAATATGGAAAGTGTCACTATTATGGTAATAAGTCATTATTCTCACCTAACATACAGGGCCAGCTGTTTTAAATGTCTATTCCCAGCTTTTCTGATACATCCACACATATTTGGCAGGTTAATCCTTTTCACAGTTTATTCTTCAACAGTTATCATTAATATTGGAACTCATGTCACATTTTTTTAATAAAAACCCTCAAACAATAAAAAGGCACTCCCAGAACAACCATAATAACCTGTTAACATAACACAAACGCACATAACTATGTGCATCTTCAAATAAAAAAAATAACCCTCCTAATAAAAACATTTGTGCAAAACATACAGCTGCTAATCCAGGTCCTAATTAAACAAGAGTAAAAACACAAGCAAGCCAACTCCCAAAGGTGACCCACAAATCAAATATGAAATAGTAAAAAAAACAAAATGAGTCAACCACCATGGTACAAGCCAAAAAAAGAAACAGTGAAATAAAAACTTTTATTAAAATAAAAGGTTAGCACTTTCGCAGGGTTTCCACTTCATCAGACCATACAGAACAAAAAAGAAGATTTGATTTTATACAATTACTAACCAATCATCAGTCTACATCAATTAAAGCAATTATGAACAACCAATTAAAGTCACCGCCTCATAATCAGGGTGGGTTAAAGTGAAACCCCAGAGTTAAGACCAGGTAATCTATGGACGTGTAAGGAAATAATCCATTTTAACTCACACATTTCAAAGGTCCTAATTAACCTGAAACTGAGGTTACACATGCTAAGATGCATGATATTGCCTGTGCTTCTGCTTACATTAATTGCTGTCTTTTTTGTCTTTATCCCCCCCCCCCCCAGATGTGAAAACAACTTGCATGCATTCAGAAATCATTATTAGCCTTGAAGAACTAGTGTTCAGTCTTTTATTGCCCTATTATCAGCTTGTCTCCATGGAAACATAAGAGGAAAAAATATATAGTCTTCCTCTGCAGCTTGAAAGAAGAGCTGAAATATTTATTGCTAAAGGAAAACTTTTCAATGTATTCAGTGTACTTATATTTACTTGTTTTCACTTAAAATTTATTAGATTAAGCCAAGAGTCTTAATCCAGACATTCACCTATGCAAAAGTAAGAGAAAATATATCAGCTGTAAATATATTATAATCTGTGCACTTTTACATCCCAAGCCCACCTCAACAGCCCAAGATTACAACCTATTGACTTAAACATGCTTTTGTCTACCTTTTGTTCTCTTTTTTTGCACTGTAGTCCCTACATTTCTTAATACCAAAAAAGATGAAAGAGAAGAGAAAGTGTTTACTTCAGTAGCTTTATCACATACAAGAACTGAAAATTTGACTATAAAATATGCAATCTATATTGTGAAAAGTTTTATAGAAATACTGTTATGAAAATAAGCTGTTTTACTTAGAGTTTTCCTCCTTCTTTCCCTCCCATCAGAGTCCTTACAAATAATAATGGCATGAAGCGAGTTCTCCACAAGTTTAACAAAGTCAACAGAAGTCCACTCTTTCCACAGTCTTATATAGCTGTATGTCACAAATGTGACTGATGTTTTGCAGTATCACATTTATTCACTAATTTTGATGTTGCTGGAATTCTTCCTGTTCACCTTCATCTCCTAACTCATGATTCCAGTTCAATTCCAAGGTACACCTAATTCTTCTGGTCAACCGCTGTGCTTTTCTCTGTCACTCAAGTATTTTCCTTTTAGAGTAGTGGAAAAGGTTTCACTAGCAAAGTCTCTTCAGTGTGCTTTATTACCAGAGAACTGAGGAGCACAGTTTACCCCCTGCTTCATGTCTTGCTTTTTGTTGGACAAACTTTTGCATTTCCGCCTTACATCAAAAAATGACTGTGATGCTCCAGAAAAAATATTCTGAAGACAGTCGGACACAGCAGCTAGACTTTCACGCCTGCCTCTCGACATTCCCCGATTACTAGAACAAATTTGTTTTTCTTCTGTCTGGTGTACAGTGAATAATCATTTTCCACAAACACTCTACTGTTAGCACTTTGCCCTTTTGCCACAGTTTTATCAGGATCCACTATACAGCTGTACTAATAAAGGTCTTGGCTGCTTTCTCATGGCCAGATTTAGAGTATACACATAGCGTGCCCCTTCAATTAACAGTCTTTGCTGTGAAATAACAGTTCAATAGCTTATTTGTGCCTTCATAAAATTAATACTGTCGGTTCACTCTAGTTTCTCTGGTACAGCAGAAAATCTCAGATTTTCCTTACATGCTGTTGTCCTCTAATTCTACCATTTTTTTGAAACATCTCTTCTTGTATAGACTCATACTCAGCCAGCCTTTTCTTCAATTCTACCTCTGATATGTCTGTAGTTTTTTCAGCTCATCTGAATATCTGTTTACAGTTTCTTCCATTTCTTCCGGTCTTTTATTTGAGTTGATGTACTCCTTCATTGTTTTGTTTATTTTAATGAGCTCTGAGCACATTTGAGTGCTTTTTTCCTCTAGATTACTGAATGCCATGTCTTGCACCAAAGTTGGAGCTTGAACTGCTTTTTGCTGAACAGCTGCAGGACTCTTCACAGTCAATGTTTTTTCTTCACCTTTTCTAGCTGATCTTCTTTCAGGCACTCTTAATTTCTTCTTTGCTGCCACCCAGGCAGTGTACTTACTACCCAGTAACTGAATTTTACTCAAACTGAAAAGATCACTGGCTGTTCATCAGTTTCTATTTTCACTGGGAGAGTTGATGTCAAGCTGTTGATCAGTGTGCAGTCATCTTGAAGTCACCCAAAGAAGCCCTTCTGATGTCTTCCATATGGAAGCATGCCTCAGTATGCAGAGCTCCTCATGGTTTCAGTGTGTAAGGCACTTGGAAAAGAGCAGACCTGGTTGGCTCAGTCCCCACAAAGTGCAACACCTTGTATGTCTGCTAATGTGCTGAGCTAGAATCACCACCCTCCTCTCAGGATGGGCGAGCCAGCAGTGGCCACTCTATCCCTCCATAGTTCTTACAGTCACTGAAAACATTTACTGAACTCTGGTTTGCTTGTGGCATAGTCTGGACTTTATCACTTTATGCCACAAAGATAGCAGACTAGTAGTATAATTTTTGGCCTCTTCTCCCTTAACTTCTGTATTGCTCTGGGAAGCAAAGGGATGAGGGGGAGCACATACAGTAACAGGCCTGCCCAACTGAAAGAGAATGTGACCAATACCTGTTCATGGTGTTCTGGGGTAGAATTTCCTTAACTGTCTGTTGTTTGGAGAAACAACGTTATGCTTCTGGTTTACCTGCCTAGCATTTACTCATGAGCATAAGCAGAGGTCCTGCTGAGCTGATCCACCAAATTATGTTGAAATGGGATGAAATTAATCCTCATGATCATCTCCAGTGTCAGGGTCACTTCCCAACCTTTCACTGTCAGTCTGCAAATGAAGTACAAATAAGAACTCAGTTTGTGTAAGCACCACGTTACTGTTACATTGTTTCTATTAAAAGATGCAGTACCACTGGCTTCCAGATGGGTTTGAAAGCATTCGGTGCCATAATGACTTGCATAAGTTCCCCTATACTGATGCACCTCTTGCTGTGTTTGCTGTCTCAGGTACCTTGAACTAGTAGGTTTACTACATGACATCCCCAGGCTTTATCTAAGGCAGAAGTATTCAGAATTGGGCTGGAGGGTGCCTGCTTGAAAGCGACACACTGATTCTTCTGAAATTGTTGAGTCCACCATTCTAACTCTTATCTCATGCAGAGGACAACCGGGATGGCACACCCTGTATACTACATGCATTGGTACCAGGTATTTCTTAGATACCACTGAAGTTTCTGCATGAGTAGCCTTGTTAAGGCAACTATGAGACAGATAAAAGCCACTTATCAATACACCCTCAGTAATTCTCATGCAGAAATGTCCATCTTCTTTGAAATCTGCTGAAAGAGTTTAGTCAGCAATTCTACTTTCTCCTGTAGGAGTAAGGCTTTTTTAGCTGGTAGTATGTAGGAGGGCCCCTAGAAAGTTACCCAACCTGGCAGGGTTCAGTTTGAACCAGGGAAGACTGGGAGATGGACAGTTTCTGAATATACTGAGGAATGTAAGTTAATGGCCTCTGCAGCTCTCCTGGGTATGTGCCTGTGTGACGTTCCTCCTCTGGGCCAGTGATCAAGGAGACTCAATCCTGACCACTAACACTGTTGGGACATGTTCACTGTGAGAAAAACAGACACACACACAGTAGTTTTAGATGCAGCTCTCTGCACCTAGTACAACTTCCCTTAAGAGCGCACAGGAAATGGCCATTCCAGTCATGGGCTTTCTCTCCAGGCCCCAAATAAGACTCCCCACTAACCACTATACAACTGAGTCCTCAGTTGGGTGTTCCAACCAAGTCCTCTACCACCCTCTCTATGAAATCAGTGCTCTCAGAGTCCCTGTTTATAGTTGCGGTCACAGACACACACACACACACACACACACACACACACACACGCACACTCTATGAGATTTGATTTTCACACACACAACTGGGAAAGGCAGGCACAGCTTACCCACTTTGCCACCTCCACCCAGACTATAAGGTAGATTTAGTGCCAGCAGAACATCCACAGCCAGATACTTTAAGGCTATTACCAGGGTACTCAATTACACTTAGTAAAATTAATACTTATACAAATGGTAGTGTTTAACCAAGCAGCAAAACTTTCATGAATGCGGACCCACAGTGCCACTAAATAAATGCAAGTACTCTCAAATGTTAAACATCAGCCACAATGAAAGGTTCAAATATATTTAATAATGAAAATTATGAAAACACTGAATATCTATTTAAAATAAACACCAGAATGTCAATCAAAGTAAATATAAAACACAACACAGATGGAAAGACTCAGACAGATGCAGACAAAAACATTTAGCTAATCTCACTATATTTTTCTAACTGACTAAAGAATTACTGTTTCCTAGTTACTTACTAAAGCAAGGCAGGATGAACATGGATGAGTGTCTTGGCAGGTCCAAACCAAGAGTGCACATAGGACATCTCTCACTAGTATTCAAATACAATTTCAGTGCTGGCTAAAGAATGACATCACATTTGATCACCTGACTATGTGGTTCCCACACTACCCTCTCACTTGAAACTGAGCCAGGATCCAGAAATTATGTGCCACAATACAAACACAGAACTTTAGCTAAGGTTTATTACAGCATCTAGAAACTGTAAAACAATTCCAACACTTCCATCTTTCCTGAAGAAACTAACAAGCCATTCTCTGGCATCTCAGGGTAGCAGTTAGTTCACCACTGAGGACAATAAAGCAGGATCCCAGCCCAGGCTTTTCAGAGACATTGCGTCTCTGGCTGCAATCATCAGACTTATGAGATAAAATCTTTATGGCCTAAACCAAGTCATTTAATTTCAGGCTATTTTTTTAAGGTTTGATGGCCTGAGCTTAACACCTTCCCTTCCAGTACCCTCTGTTAAAATATATACATTTCATCATTACAAAAATACAGCCTGATATACATGTATACTTCTTTTCTGTCAGGCAGGACCCACTGTTGACACATTACATTACTTTACAAATAGATTATAACAACAACCAGCTGTCCAAACAGTTTGATATTCAAATGACATAAAATTCTTTACAAAACTCCAGCTAGCTATATTGGCATATGTTACACATGCACTGCCCTAACATCCCTGGCACAGCTGGCGCTATCTCATACCATCATAGCCTGAATCAGACATTTTTGTCCAGCTATGGGTATATGTAAATGGTTTTGGTCCTTTAGCATGCAATTACTGGAGTTAAACATCTAGTAAAAAGTCCAAGTACAGCAGCTAAACCAAAAGACAAGCAAGTAAACCAGAATCGGGAGTTCCCAGCTTTAAACTTGAGAAAATCAACTGCAGTTTTTGGGTATACATATATGTAGATGGAAATCCTTTAAATGTCCAGTCACCATATGTGCCATAAAGGGCAGGAGAGGCAGTGAGGGCAAGAGGACTCAAACATCAAGTATTTTGATATTTGACACATTTAGAAACTTGTTTAGCTTTGATAGATCTTGAATGGGTCTGCATGGTCCGTCAATTCTTAGCACTAGAAAATCTTGAGTAAATGCCTTTATTTTTCTCCTCTGCTTGGTACTCTAAAACTTCTCACTAGAGCATGTCTTTACCAAGGGTTCTACAAGATGACTTTGGAACCTGTGAACTGGTAGAATTCCCTGCATTTTGGAGTTGATGCTTACTGAAATCTGTAATCTTGACAGATCATTTTTTTTCTATTTAACTCCAGCTTTTTGAATATTTCCTTTGAAAGAGGGTCCAAAGACCACCTCCTTGCTTAAGATGTACTGAGGAACTGCACTATAATGACATCTGGCAGCTGTTGTATCCTCAGACACATTTCCTGCCACCAACCCCCATCATAGCAGCCCTAGATGCTATATCCAAATCATCATATATGCATCTGACAGCATGTCTGCTCACCTGCAAAGCACTCTGGATAAGGAAGACTAGTTTAGACTTCAGAGCTTTACAGTAACCCAACAAAGACTTTCACTCAAATGTTTAAAGTTTTCTTCCTGATATAATGTGGGTCTGACAGTTCAGGGATCTCAAGGCAAGGGTTACTGATGTGTAAACCTTTTTCTCAAGGTTGTCTACAATTCTACTTTCCAGGTCACTCAGAAGGGTACCTGGGACTGGAACCAATCAGGATTCCTTGGTCATGGCTACCACATGTGCCACTTGATTCCTGTACAAATATTTAAAAGGATCTTATACTTAGTAGACAGTCTAGTCTCTTAGGAGCACGGGGCTAGGAATCTAGGGATCCTGTATAAAAATGCATCCTACAAGGTCTCAGTGACTGGAATACTGAAACATTTAGGGGTTACAGCTTGAGAAAGCCCAAACATCCTTTTGGAAAGTTTGAGATATTCTTAACTTCTCATCCGAAGAGGTTTTTCACCACAAAAAGTTTATACAAATCAAATATTCTCTTAAGAGGATCAGGACGATGATGTGTCCATCACCTGTATCACACATTCAATTCAGATTCAATGAATCCTCTCAGCTGAGGGCATCCTTCCCTTCTGAAAAGGAATCCTGGTATTGATGACAGCTCAGGTCTGACATGCAGTTTCTGAATAAACTATAACAACAACCCACTCGGAGTCCCAGACGTTGAGGGTAAGGAAAGTGCAAACCCACTGTCTAGCAGGGCACGAGAAATGGTGTCATATGTTCATAGGTGTGTACTACGCTAATGACCAGTAGGACCCCTTATAAGACTAGCCGTGCGACCCAAATGTGACCAAAAAATCGGATTTGTATAGAGTGATTTACTGACAGCCTATATCCATCAGAGACATAGGAGCCAGATCAGGGTGAATTTCTGATTACTCATCCATGGGTCCAAGTCTGATTACTCATCCATAAATCCAAGTTCCGCATAAATAGGGAAAGGAAGCCTGCTCCAGAGAATGGGAATTATCTGAGAAACATATCTGTCTCTCCAACAAAGCACAATTTAGGTCGTTTAATCTAGTAGCTCTGATATGGTCTGTTTTGTGGATGTGCAAAAGTTTCATCAAAACAGGATCCAGGGATGCTTGTATGCCACACAAAGATCACCTCTCAGAAGTCTGTAAGATGATAAATAAAGAGCCAAGGCTTTGATGTGATCAGCCGTAGGACATTGTGTTTACTCCCTGTATTCTTTGTATAAGGAACCTTGGTGGACATTACAGTTGCTGCATGTGTCTGGTTAAGTGCATGCCAAAGGGTGGCATTATACTCTATGATGGGTCCGATGAGGGCCGAGTACAATGGTATGATGACCTCCCTGGACCTAGATGCCATGGCCTTCCTTTTAAGTTGAGCAACATAGAAAGATTTTCTTACTACCTTGGACAACTTGGTCGAAGGCTGGGTTAATATCACACAAGTTCCCAGATACCTGACTAATAAATCAACTTTTAGGGGTGTTTTATTGATGACTTAGTTACCTGGGATGGCGGCTTCCCAAAAGGTACTACAACACATTTCTTGGTATCAAATTTTAAGCCATGACTTTGGCACCAGCGTTTGTCCATGTTAGAACTTCCTGAAGGGTGCTCTCATCCTGGGGGGGATTCAATGATTGCTTCCAGTTTGCAATCATCTACAAATGCCAGAGGCCTTTGACATTGGCTATGACATCTGAGAAGTAGATGCCAAAGAGGACAGCGTGTAGCACACAGCCCTAGGGGATTCCACTGGTGACCAGCCTCTTTGTGGAAGTGGCCTCTCAGACTCTAAACTTCTGGGTCCTATCAGGGAGATTGCTAGATATCCAGTGTGTTATAAAGGTGTTTATACCCAGTTCCAAACGTTTGCTGACAATGCTTGAGTGGGATATAGTATCAAATGCTTTACCCAGATCTATGTAGAAGTATACACAGTTTTCACCTCAACCATTGCCTTAGAGACCTTTTCAAAAAAGTCCAGCAGATTCAGTAAGTATAACCTTCATTTAACAAAGCCAAACTGGGATGGATCCAGTGTATGATGGTCTCCTATGTCCTTGTTGATAATTTCCCTAATAATTCTTTCCATGGCTTTGCAAATAAGACTAGTCAGACTAATGGATCTGTAATTTGCAAGATCTGTTGAAGGTCCTCACTTATTAAGGGGGTTGACTGTTAAGATCCTCCATTCAGGTGGCACAAAGCTTGTTTTATGATTACAGTTAAATAAGGACTCCAAGGGTCCTGATACGCCACATTTTAGACTGCTCAGGAGGCATTCTGGGATGTTATCAGGGCCCACTGAGGCAGTGCTCTTGGCTTTAACTAGAGCAGCCAGTATGTGCTCTCTAGTTATAGTTGGAGGGGTTATGTTTGAGGGTAGTTTTGGGGGGGGTCTATATTAGGTGATCGAAACTTTAGGTAATCAAATACCTAAAGACCGACACCTAAACAGTGAAAGCTGTAAATATCAAACAGCCACTTCCGCGAATTCTTTCTAGGGAAAGAATTTGCTTGGCCATTACTGGGAATCTGCCCTTTTCTCCACTGTAGTGATCACTGAGTTGGCATATTTAGTTAGGGGTGTGTGGGGGGCAAAGCACCCCACTCGATTAGGTTTTGAAATTTTTTTCCCCCTCCAACCATGTGAATTCTTTCCCTATAAAAGAATTTGCGGAAGTGGCCATTCGATGTTTACAGCTTTCGTTGTTTAGGTGTTGAGCTTTACGTATTCGATTACCTACAGCTTCGTCTTTATAATATAGACCCATTTTGGGGGGGGGTAACGTTGGAACTAAATTTGTCCACGAACAGGTTTGCTGCATCACCAAGCTCAGTGAATATGGCACCACTGGTCATCAGTTCAGAACATTGCTGTGGACTACCCTTAAGATTTAAAAAATAACCAAAGAACGTCTTATGGTTATCTTTCATCTGGGAGGCTATCTTAACCTCAAACCTGGCTTTGCTTGACCTAATTAGCCTTCTTAGTTGCCTATTTAGTTTGAAGAGAGTACTTTTATCTTTATGGGAGTTACCCTTACTTATTTTTGCCATATTTTTTCCTTTTGTTGTATAACCTGCTTAATCTGGGATGCCACCAGGGTAGTTTGCTTCTGAGGCTAGTTCTGTGCTTACTTCTGGTAGGTGCAACAGCCTATACACAGCAATTAACATGGTGGTACAGAATTTCTGATAGCAATTTCACATAGGGTGTTGTTTTCTTGGGGTTTGGAGGGGCACTGAATTTTGACAAACATCACTTATTAAAAAGTAATTTGCCTTGGAACAGTTTGTAACTGCTACTGGTTTTAATTGGAGGAAGACAAGATCCATTTAAAGAGATGCTTTATCAACGAGTGGTAGTCCATGGTTTTGCCCTTCGCTGGACCATTATGTGTAAAAATACCAGAGACATACACCTTCATGACTGTAGAATCAGAGGGACCCAGGTCATACAGTTATCTGAGACAGCTAAGAACCCAGCTTCCAGTTAAATAAATGAGGGGGCATAGGGCACCTCTCCACCCAGGGAAAGCCTCTTCAAAAAACATTTGTCTGATTAGCATACAGTTTCCCGATAGTTTTGCCCACCTCAGAGATTCCTACTGGAATAGCTGAGGAGAGAAAATGGATCTAGTGGAGGAGTGAGTTGCAATAGAACTTCACTGGCTTGTACAGGTTTGGTTTCCCATGCTGCCAGAGATCTAACATCATGACATCGCACCCCTCTTAGTAATGTTAGCGTAAACAGGATAACTATTGGTGTTTTCTGAATTTTGAGGTTAGGCAGACAAACAGAGAAAATGGGGGAAAAGAAGTACAGAAATCTTCCCTACCATGGAAGATGGAAGATACCAAGCATCAACCCTTAATGCTCGCTGAACCAGGCAGAACGGGAGTAGAATCAGCATTCTCCCTTGCGGGTACAAGTCAAACCTGAGGCTGAACAACTCCCAGAAGCGGTACCTCAGAACCCCCATTACCAGGCACATTTATAGGCTCTGGGATGCGAACATTTCTAAAGGTGATGTCCTGGCCTGTGGCTGACCCAAACTACCTTTCTCCACAGGCACCCTTGTTGCTTTACACTACAACACTGTCTGGGTGTCTAATAGGAGAAAAAGGTGTCTACTCTTGAATTCCTTTCTACAGCTTTTAGGGTAAACAATGCTTGTAACTCCAGCTACTTTACATAATACCTCTTTTTTATGGAGGTCCATTTTGCGAGAACCATGGAAAAGCCAATCAGGTAGCAGAAAGTCCATTGCCAGGACAGAATATGCTCTTCTTTTAAAGAAAGGCCTAAACTGAGACTACTGCACAACAGTACAAACAAATGAAGGTCCGAGAAGCTATGACAGCTTTCTAACTACAAACACCTCACCATCCACTGCACCAGTCACATCTTCAGGTGTGCAAATGGAATCAGGAGAGTTATGGTAGCTATAAGGCCAGTGAGACTGAAGATAGTCCTGGTCTACACCCTCTCCCATATCCTAACCTAAGCTGCCAAAGGCTGTGACTTCTTGTGCCGTTTTCCTGTCTGATCATGGTACCAAAAAGTAGGATTTTTTTGTATTGTGACATACAGATATATTTTTATTTCAGATAATATCAGGTTCCTGTGTTAAATGCATGAACCCACACATACAGATACCAATAGCTATACAAATAATAATAGTGTAGTGTAAGTGTGTATTTGTAGTTGTGTATATACATCCTGTGGCAGACAGTTCCATCCAGAATAATTTGCTCCATGCTGCATCCCCTGAGCAGTAACATAGTTGGGGCAGGGTGAAAGGGGCAATTGTCCTAGACGGAAAGTGTTGGCGGTTGTGATCAGCCGATCCTGATCTTTCTTAAATGCAATATTGAGTTTTAAAAACTGGTATTCCATTTGTGGTCAAATCTGAGCGCTGCAGCTCTCTGTGTGTGGTTTAAACTGTGGCAACTGTTTGCTACAGTTTAATAATAAAAAATAATTTTGTTGTTTTCTTGTTTAAATTAAAACCTAAACACTGTAGCACTCTGCATGGGCAGGGTACAAACTGTAGTAAATGTTTGCTACACTTGTAGCAAGCAGTTTGCTACAATTTAAAAATAAGACTTTTTTAACTAAAACATGAGTGGAAATTAAAACATGGAAGCAGTTAATGTTGAATTATGGATTTTAATAGAAATTTAATGTTTCTTAAACACCCACGGCTGGTTGGAGGAGATGTGGTGAAAAGTTTACAACTGCGGTGGGAAGTTTTGTGGCCTAATACTAAATGAGATTCCATAAAAGTCATTGCTATGGTGAAACAATTTGACCAAATGAAGCAGAATGTAATTGCTACAGAAGACAAAATAAGAAGAGTGACCAGGGGCTTCAAAGTGTTTATGAAGGAAAGAGAGACCTGGACTGTTGGAGTATACTAAAAATAAGATGGTGGATTGGACAAAGTTTGGCAAGGAATTTTTAGGTACTGAATTGGCCAAAAGATTGGAGATGTCAAGAAGTGAGATGAGGTGTGGAAAACCTAGACTGATTCTGGTGGCCTTTATTTCATGTTACAAAATAATCCTCTTTAGCTCCACCTTCAATACTACCAACAGTTCTATTAGCATGTTCATTCTTATCTGGCTACATAAAACACTAAATCCACCTAAGACTTTACCTTTTGCATTGAAAGGGCACAGAGATTCCGGACAGCACCTTCAAACAACAAAAACTCACCATTACATTGAATTACAGTTAACTTTGTGTCCAGCTTAGGAAAAAAATCAATTAAAAACAACATGGTCTAGCCCACCTATTACAACAGGGGAACATGTTGTCCGATTTGACAATGATTATTCTAATAAGTAATGAGTAAAAGAAAATCCTAGTTACCACTGATTAAAGAACTTAAAAAGAGAAATATTAAAGCCACTTTGGTGTTTCCTGCAAAGATCAAATTATTTATTTCTTAAGGAACTAAAATATTTGACACACTGGAGAGGGCACCCTCTTTGTTAACAAATATAAAATGCTTAATACTGAAGAAATGGAGTGGAACAGTATATCCCTCAAGAGACAAAGTGAACTGAATTCTTGGAAAACTGCTTCTAAAGTTAAAGATCTTAAAGACAAGTGACTTTTATTCTCTGACTGCAGGACTTATTTTCTGAAACAATAGATTTACCCTTTAAATAAAATGTGTGTATTAGTCTTTAAGCATCAAAACATATTTAAGTATGTATTTATATTTTAAGCTAAAACATTTTTCATGATAAGGAATATAGTTTTACTGTTTTATATATTTACAGTCAATGACTTAATATAGTTCAATTAACTAAACTTATAAATTAATTTATAAATGTTAAACAAATACTTTCTGTATGAGAATGTGATTAAATTATAAGTAATAGAACTTGTAACTTTTGGTATCCATGATAGTTGCATTTTATTAGTAATATATACAGTTACAATTGTAGACTTCTTTCTGTTTCTGTTATTTACAAGTTTTAGTAGCTTAGTTTGTGGGAAGGAAAAATTCCAAGAACGTGGAATGTTAATACAGTGTTAGAGGAAATCATTAGAGTTTTATATATATAATTAAATTAATACAATGAATACATGTGTTACATTATCTCTTAAAAGACATCTTTTCAGATGCACAGTATGGACAGTTTTAATCTATTGTCTATTAATGTAAATGAATTAAATAATGGCAATGAACGGAAAGCATTAATAAGCTATCTAAAATTAAATAGAGGAAAAATTTTACTCTTACAAGAGACTCGCTTGATAAAGATATACAATATTTAAATAACATGTTACAAAACATTACCATCTGTTTTTTTTTTTTTGAAACAAAAATAGTAGTAGAACTGCTTTACTTTGGAGAAAATGTACTGTAACGCCTAAGGACATGGAATCCATTAATGATCCCAAATGAATGTATACACTGTACAGGATCATAGGAAGTTACTAGGCTATTGGTTCTGAGGCCCTTATAAGCCTAGCCAAGAGTTTAGCCCATGCATAGACAAATCAGCACCCAATGCCCCTGTCCAGCAGGGACACAGGTGGGATCCCAGGGATGTATTTTTTATTTCCCATCCAGTTATCCACATTGCGCTTAAAAAGGGGTAAAGACATACTCTGCTTGACATGGAGAAGGAGTCTATTCTATAGATGGGGGAGTCTGTGGAAAACAAATCTGTCCCACCAGCAAGTCCTACTGAAGTCACAGAAAAGGTTGAGGGTGCGTGTGCGGGTTACTTGAGTGGAGCTTGACTTGCGGATATGCAGCAGTCCCATCAGGGCATGGTCTGAGATTGCCTTGTATGCCAGACAGAGGTTACCTCTGAGGAGACTGTATGAAACAGAGTAGAGGCATAGAGCTTTTAGCCTATCTGTGTATGGGAGATTTTTGAGGCCCTGGATTCTTCTGGTGAGGAACCCCTGTGGTCTCTCCAGCTGCTGCATGTGCTTTGGAGGTACATGCTGAATAGGGTGTTGTACTCAATAATGGGCCTTATAAGGGAAGAATACAGGGATGATATGACCTTCTTGTCCCTGGATGAGATACCCTTACTTATGAGGAGGGCCATGTTGAAAGCTTTCCTTACAATGGAAGCAACATGGTGGTCAAAAGTCAGGCTATCAATCTGGGTGCCCAAATCCCTCACAACTGACTGTGCGTTTAGAACGTTGTTATTAATGTGATAATTTCTGGGGACATCTCTCTCCCCCAAAGGGGATGATGATGCAGTTTTTTGTATTCAGCTTGAGGCCATGTTTCTGGCACCAGTCATTTGTTTGGGTGAGACCCTCTTGTAGGATGTCCATGTCACTAGGGGAATTTATGACAGCTCCCAACTTGCAGTCATCTGCAAACTTGGTCAGCCATAGCCCACTGGTTTTGGCCTGTACCTCAGAAAACTATATCTCAAATAACAGAAGCCCCCAAGACCGAACCCTGTGGTAACGACACTCGATATGGGTCTACTGCTTGAGGTGGCTTCCCATATTTTGACTAGATGGGTTCTATCAGTGAGCCAGTTGGCTAGCCATCTGGTAATATACAGACTTGATGCCTAGTTGAAAGAGTTTATCTATTATACCCAAGTGGGGAATACTGCTGAAGGCTTTGGCCAGGTCAAGGTAGGTGGTGTGCACCGTCTTCCCCTCATCCATGGCTTTGGTGACTGTCTCAAAAAAGTCAAAATTTAACAGACATGACCTCACCTTGACAAAGCCAAATTGTGTGGGATCGAGTGTTTGGAGGTTGCCAATGTCCTTGTTAATGACAGCAGCTGCCAATTCCATTCAACTTGTGGTGTATCTCATTTGACCACTGTTCCTGCAAACGGGTTCTCTCTCAATCCCCCACTTGCTGAATCCTTGGCCATTGGCGGCATCTGCAGTGGAGAAACCAGCCACAATGATTCAAGGGCCTTGGACAGAAGATAGGTTATTTGACCACTGCCCTGCAAACAGGTTCTCTCTTAGTCCCCCACTTGCTGAATCCTTGGCCAATGGTGGCATCTGCAGTGAAGAAACCAGCCACAAGGACTCAATTGCTTTGGACAGAAGATAGGTTACTTGACCACTGTCCCTGCAAACGGGTTCTCTTTGTCCCCCACTTGCTGAATCCTTGGCCATTGGCACCATCTGCAGTGGAGAAACCAGCCACAAGGACTCAAGGGCTTTGGACAGAAGATTGGTTACTTAACTACTGTCCCTGCAAACGGGCTCTCTCTCAGTCCCCCACCTGCTGAATCCTTGGCCACTGGCGGCATCTGCAGTGGAGAAACCAGCCACAAGGACTCAAGGGCTTTGGACAGAAGATAGGTTACTGTAGGTGTCTAGCTATGTTTCCCTCTTAGCCTGCTACTGTAGAAAGTACCTGGTCTAAAGCAGAAATAACTGGCTCTAGCCACACGGCTAGGAACGACAGCTGCACCCGCACCCCCATCTGCTGTAAATACATTCCTCAGTTAAAGTCATGTTTTGCTGCAAGTCAGAGCAATCCTTAATTGGTGCAGTGGTAGTGCTGCAGTAGCGTTGTCTCCTCACAGTTAGAAGTTGCCCGTTCGATTCTCAGTTAGAACGTCTTCTGTGTGATGACATGCGTGAACGGGCGTTCCTTCGGTGAAGGTTGTCCGTTAGGCCCGGCAAGCCAGCACGTAAAACTCTACTGACAATCATTAGTGGACCGGAGTTCCGCTGTGGCGACCCCTAACCGGGAAAAGCCGAAAGACACAAACAAACCATGAGAAATATTATAGCACTGTAGATATGTAAATGTCCGTGTTGCGATATTTAAGTACTGTTGTATACAATTATTGACAGTTTACTACTGCTACATCTGTGATAGAACTGCCTCTTTAAACTCATGGACTACCTAAATTATCTGGTATATACAATAAGTAAGGTGTTTTTTTTTTTTAATGTCAAGGGCTTCATATGCGAATGCATACCAGTTGCCTGAGCCATTTTTACTAAACACTTTGTACCTGTGTAAATAGTGTAACGTGCTGCTACTCAAACTCAATACCCTTCCTGCCTGGGTGATAATTCATTATTACAGTTACTTTTTACAGCACTTCTCTCTCATTCCCCTTTCAGAGACCTTAACTTAATTGTTTTTGTCTCCATCTTTTCATTTAGTGACCACTGTCCCTGCAAACGGGTTCTCTCTCAGTCCCCCACTTGCTGAATCCTTGGCCACTGGCAGCATCTGCAGTGGATAAACCAGCCATAAGGATTCAAGGGCTTTGGACAGAAGATAGGTTACTGTAGGTGTCTAGCTACGTTTCCCTCTTAGTCTGCTACTGTAGAAAGTACCTGGTCTAAAGCAGAAATAGCTGGCTCTACGCACACGGCTAGGGATGGCAGCTGTACCCCCACCCCATCTGCTGTAAATACATTGCCCAGTTAACTTTTTCTTTTTAGTTATCAGTAAACCAAGATAAAGCTCTAGGCGAAAACAGGTAACTCTGTAGATACACTGGAATTGCCCAATTGTAAAATAGAGGCAAAAAGCTATTTAAACTGCCACTTTTTGTCTGCTTCAAACTGGGTGTCTGCCCAGAAAGGACACAGCTAAAATCAGGTCTATAGATTGTTTTTCCCTACTAGATTCTAATAACTCCTAACAATTTGGCTATTTAGACACTTACCCTGCAATCTTTAGCCTGGGGAGGTTCTAGCCCGCTCCGTTTGTTACGCTCACTTCACTCTCCTACATGCCCCCTATTCCCACCTGCCCCCAGTATCTCTACATTTATTCTTAGCCTTAACCCAACCCCTAATTGCAGGCAATTAGGCTACACCACTACTCACCCCCTCCCCCTACATCCAACACAATCATGCTACCTAATATAATAACAATCCTAACCTGCGTAGTTCTAGCTCACATTACATCCTACCAAGGCTCCACAGTCACATGCCCCAACAACTTCCACTGTACTCTCTCAACACCCTCCCTCAAACATTTAAACTATAATTACACAACCCCTGCCACCAAAACCATCACTCCAATACACACACTCCATTACCAAATACCTAACACACTCAAAAATAGCATATCCCTAAGATACCATAAGCATTTTACTATGTATATAAAACATATCCTAAATACCCTCTATAAACTAGCCCTCACTGGAGACATCCATCCAAAGCCTGGTCCTCCCAAATCCAACCCAACCACAAACCCTAGTCCAAGCAATCCCCCCCCCCAACTCAACTCCTAGCCAACAAGAAAACAACAGACCTACTTATAATGTCCCTAAACATCAGAAGCATATGCAATAAAATCCAAGAACTACACACCAGCATAAGCATATATTCCCCAGATATTCTCTTCCTAACTGAAACCTGGCTCAAACCTCACATCAAAAGTGAGGAAATACTTCCACCTGAATACAACAGATTGTCCAAAAAAGGAGGTGGTGTAGCACTGATATTTAAACACCACCTCAATATTCAACTCCTGAACTCATCTGCCCCTTACCGAAACAATGAAGAAATATTTTATGCCACTCTCAAACTAAATCCAAACAAAACAATCAATATCATTAGGATGCTATTTCCCACCAGGGCAAAATATCACACCCCTAGAAAATCTCCTGAGCTGGACTATTCTATCTCTACCCAAGGAAAAGTACAGTTGTGTACACTTACTATAAATGTAGATGTTCGAGTGTATTCACTGTTGCAGTCATTACATTTTGGGTAATCTGCTGGCAGGTTGCCCTCAGTCGGCCTAAATTCCAAAGTCTTGGGTCCTGCGTCAGTTGCTGTCTTCTCTTCCATGACGTCAGGGGTATAAAACATGCAGCCGATGCCATTTTCTTTAGTTTTTCTTGCCCTGGATGTCAGGTGCCCCCAAAAAGGTAGCTCTATATATATATATATATATATATATATATATATATATATATATAAAAATTCATGCATCAATATAAACTTTACCTTCATCTACAAGCAAATACACCACATAGGTTGTAGAAGATAGAGAAGGAAAGATGAACTTTAGAATGACAGGGGGATGGCGGGTAATCTGGACTGCAACAGTGAATACACTCGAACATCTACATTTTTGGTAAGTGTACACAACTGTAATATGCTCTTCGTGTTTCACTGTTGCAGTCATTACATTTGGGTAGAATCCCAAAGCTATGGTTGGGAGGCTGGAGTTAAACAGCATTAGGTGCGGCTATAAGGCCCTGCAGCACTGCAGTGGCAAAGCCTGCCCTGGACTTAGAGTAGAGAGGCAAATAGTAATGCTTTGTAAAGGTGTGAATAGAACTCCAAGTAGCAGGCCTCTAGAATGTCTTTGGTTGGTACTTCTCTGAGAAAGGCTGCGGAAGTAGCTGCAGCTCTGGTGGAATGAGACCTAATGCCCTTGAGCACAGGTTTACCATGGTGTAAGTAGCAGAAACGGATGCAGTGGCTTATCCACTTTGAAATTGTCTGCTTTGAAATAGCCTTTCCTTCTGATCCTGCAGCATATGACACTAGTAATTGCTCAGTTTTTCTTAGAGCTTTAGTCCTGCTCAAGAAGAATATCAGCTGTCTGTGTACGTCTAAGGAATGCAGAATTCTCTCCCCTTTGTTCTGCGGATTTGGATAAAAAGTTGGCAGATGAATTGTTTGGTTAAGAGCCACACTGGAAACCACTTTAGGCATAAAAGTAGGATTTGTCCTCAGAGACACCCTTGTCTGGGTAAAATATAATAAAATGCTCTACAGCCATGAGGGCCTTTAGCTCTGAAACTCTTCTTGCTGAAGTAATTACTAGTAGCAGAGCTGTCTTCCACGATAAGAACTTTATATCAGCTGTAGCAGTTGGTTCAAATGGAGGCAGGGTGAGCTTTTCCAACACATAATTGAGGTCCCATGCAGGTAGTGGTGATCTTCTAGGAGGCCTTAAGTTTTTGGCTCCTCTAAGATAATGCTTTAGTAAAAGATGAGAAAAAATTGGTGGCTCTGTATTGTAATGAGCCGAAATGGCAGATGCATGGATTTTGATTGATGAGAAAGATAGGCCTTTGTCAAGCATCTCAGTTAAGTATTGTAATATCTGAGGAATATGTGGTTCTGCTGTATCAGT
Source organism: Protopterus annectens (assembly GCF_019279795.1). Taxonomy (NCBI): domain Eukaryota; kingdom Metazoa; phylum Chordata; order Ceratodontiformes; family Protopteridae; genus Protopterus; species Protopterus annectens. The sequence goes on along the minus strand of NC_056747.1, from coordinate 180,359,280 downwards.
TCCTTGTGCTCGATTCCAAGCACAGAATCTCTTCCATTTGTCAGCATAAGATTTTCTAGTACTATGCCTTCTGGCTTCCAAAATGACATCCATCACAGTTTTACTGAGAGGTGTCGTTTGTATGACTACATGATTAGCCATGCTGCCAGGTTCAGAGTCTGTAGTTGATTGTGCAGGATCTGACTGTTTTTGCTGGGACAGTAGTTGTGGTCTTTGAGACAAGGTGCAAGCTGGGTATTGAGACAAGTTTCTTAGGATTGGGTACCAGTATTGTCGGGGCAAGTCTGGGGCAATTAATATCATCTTTGGCTTCTCTTGTCTGACTTTTAGGAGGACCTTGGGTACAAGAGGCAGAGGAGGAAAGACATAAACTGATAGGTTTTTCCAACTGAAGGATAGGGCATACACTTTCCATGCTTGTCTGTGATAAGTCCTGGTGCAGAATCTTTTCAATTGATAATTTTGAGGAGAGGCAAATAGATCTATGTCTGGGCTCCCCCATTTCTCTGTTATCATGCTGAAGACTTGTGGATTTAGTTTCCACTCGTAAGGATCCATAAGGTTTCTGCTTAAATTGTCTACCAGAGTGTTTTGTTTTCCTGGCAGGAATTGAGCATGAAGATGTATTTGGTAGGTCAAAGCTGTGTCCCACAGTGCCATGGCTAATCTGCAAAGGGGGTATGAGTGTGTTCCCCCTTGCTTGTTTATGTACCACATAACTGTGGTGTTGTCCGTCTTTATCATTAGTTGACCTGGATGAAGTAAATCCTTGAAAGCTGTTAGGGCATTTTGAACAGCTAGCATCTCTTTCTGGTTGATATGTAGATGCATTTGTTTTGGTGCCCATATGCCCTGAATGCATCTTCCTGCCATGTGGGCCCCCTAGGCATAATCTGATGGGTCTGCTGTTAAGGTTTGGCTGGCATGGGGTAGAGTGAAGGGCCGTCCCATGTTTTGGTGACAGGCCTTTGCCCACTGCAGAAACTCCTGTTGTGGGCAGGGAATGAGAGGAAATCATTGTTTCCAGACTGTGTGAATGTTGACTCCATAAACTTTTTAGGTACCATTAAAGTTTCCTCATATGCAGTCTTGCATATGGAATTAGTAGGTTGCAGGATGCCATAAAGCCCAGAGCCTGCAGAATTTGTCTTGCAGAGACTGGGTTTTTGTTGCCATCAATTTGAAGTAAGTAGTCAGTTGCCTTTGTTTGTCTGGCGTGAGTAAGTCATCTGGGCAGTTGTGTTCAAGCTTGCACCCAGGAATGTTATCTTTTGAAAGGGTACCAGTTGTGATTTATTTTCATTTATTGTGTACCCTAGGCATGTTAGAAACCTTTTCACAAACACCAGGTGTCGAAGAAGAGTGTCCTTGTTCTCTGCTTGAATGAGAGAGTCATCCAAGTAAGGATATATTTGTATACTTCTTTGTCTGCAGAATGCAATTACTGGTGCCAGGCACTTTGTAAAGACCCTGGGCGCAGTAGATAAGCCAAAGGGCAGTGCAGAGAATTGGTAATGCATTAAGCCAACCTTGAATCTGAGGTATCTTCTGCATGACTGACTTACTGGGACATGCAGGTATGCCTCTTTTAGGTCTAAAGTCACCAGCCAAGCATTCTTGCCCAGCATGGGCAGAAGCTGCTGCAAAGTCAGCATTTTGAATTTTGGAATGTTCAGGTATGTGTTCAAAATTGATAAATCCAGTATTGGCCGCCAGGCCTTGTCCTTTGTGGGTACCAAGAACAGTCTTGAGTAAAAACCTTGTCTTTTTTCCTGTTCTAGTACTGTCTGAATAGCCCCCATATCCATAAGGGACGTAACCTGTTTCTGTGCCTCTGCCCATTGATTTTTGGGCAGATCTGGCCAACCGTTTGCCACTGGCAGTGTGTGAAAATGGAATCTGTATCCCTGTGAAACTATGTTTAGTACCCACTTGTCCTAGGTTATTAACTGCCAATTTTGAGCAAAAAGTGCTAATTTTCCCCCTAAGGGTGCTATCAAAAGATAAGTGCTTGGTGCAGGCAGAGGGAAGTCATTGGGACTGTTTTCTGTAGGTTTGCGCTTTATCTCCCCCTGATTTGGAGGTAGATGCACCCCACTGCTTTGACCGGTATGAATCCTGCGCCTGGTATCTGGAACCCTTTGGGCATCTGGATTTGCCCCTTTGAGCTCTGTCTGACACAGGAAAGGGCCAATTTTTTGTAGGTCAGTGTCTACTGAATCCTGGTGGCTGCACTTGTAAGAAGTCTTTAACAGTTTGCATAGACTTAGCTTTGTATTCCATTTTCTTTAAAACCTCCTCTGCCTTAATACCAAACAAAGAATTATGCTGTAAAGGTGCATCTAGCAATTTAGCTTTAACATGATCAGGCAAATTTTGCTCCTTTAACTAGGCATGCCTCCTAATCACAGATCCAGTAACTGCGGCCCTGCAGGAGGCTTCTAAGGAATCAAAACCACATTGCAAAGTATGCTTTCCAACTTGTTCAGCTGCATGCAATAATTCCTGCAATTCTTTATTTTCTGCACATTCTGAAATCAACATAATTTTCTGTTTCAGCAATCCCATAACATGTTGTTGGTACTTAAGCATCTGAAATTAACAGTTTAAGGCCCTGACTGCCAAGGTTGCAGATGTAGAAACCTTTTTTCCCCAATCTGTCTAGTGCCCTTGAATCTCTGGCAGAGGGGGTAGGGTTTTTTCCTGTTGAGGCCTTAACTCCCTTTGGACCCTGTGAAATAGTTTTAGCGTCAGCAGCAGGGTTTCTAAATAAAAATTTATGTGAGTCAGGGACCCTGTAATATCGGTCAGGCTTACTGGGAGCCGGAGGTAAGGAGTCTGGGGTCAAGCTTGACTCCGAAAACACATCTACAATGTCTAAAACAGGGGGAATGGCCAAAGGCTTGCGCTGAGGGAGAAGAAGGAAATCCCTGAGCCTCTTTTTTGATTCTGAGAAGTCTTGACTCTCCCAGTGAAAATGCTCCCTCAAAGTATGCAAGGTTTCTCCAAATGAATAATCCTCTGGAGGAGATGCAGATGGAATACACTCCTCAGCATAAGAATCCTCATAGGGAGGTATAGATAATTCCTGATCAAAAGAAACTGAAACCTGATCTGAAGATTCATAATCAGTGTCTTGCCTAGGCCTCTTATCTGGAGGGGGATGGGTACCCCTGATTAAGGTAATATGGTCTTCAGTCATTTTGATCATCTGTCTTTTAGGTATAGAGGCCTGTGCACGTGGCTCAGGGGTTGGTTTTTTAGTCTTTGAAGTTGTCTTTGCCTTTGGTTTTGCAGCTGTCGTTGGTTCGATATATTAATGTTGAGGTCAGAATACACCCTCAGAAGCTGGTGCCTGCTCAGTGGCTCCGGACCCATCCGAGGGAGATGCATCCGTCGGTCCAATACCTTGAATATCTTGTGGCATGCCGGACACCACATGGGTATCGGTAGAGGCCTGTAACTCGAAGGTAGCGGGTAACAGGGGCTGCGAAAGTGCCTCACTGAGTACCGGCGAACCGGCAACTGGCTTAGGAGAAGCTTTGTCATCTGTTTTTTTATCTCGACTGCCTTTCTCTGTCCTTTTCTTTGCATTTTTTATGTACTATGGTAGTCTGATTGCGATCTGACGACATTTCTGGGTAGTTAAGTCAGTTTCCAAAATATTTTGATGCAAAAATATACCAACGCTTAATAGTGTGTTGGTTAAATCTAGCACAAAACCGACAGCCAGGCACGTTGTGATCAGGGCCTAGGCAAGGAATACAGTATAAATGGAAATCCTTATGAGGTATTTGCTTCCCACAAGTAATACAATTATTAACTTTTTCTGACATTGGTAAAAGGCAAGAAAGAAGTTTCCCCAACGGGGTACTTAGCTTTAGTGAAGACTTCCGTTCTGAAACTCAAACTCGAATATTTCAGTAGTCGGCCAACCGGCACTTGCAAAATGCTTCTGCTTTGGGCACCGCGTGGCAAGAAAGCATAAAGAAAATGGCGTCTGCTGCATGTTTTATACCCCAGACGACCTGATGCCATGGAAGAGAAGACAGCAACCGGCGAAGGACCCAAGACTTTGGAATTTAGGCCGACTGAGGGCAACCTGCCAGCAGATTACTCCAAATGTAATGACTGCAACAGTGAAACACGAAGAACATCCATCATTCTCGGTGACTTTAACATCAACTGATAACAGTCTCCGAACCATTCACCTTAATCTGCATGGGTTCACTCAACTCATTCAATTCCCTACCCGAATCAACAAAAACCCTAACAATCATACCTTACTTGACTGGAGCCTAGTCAACAAAGCCCCTCACTCTTACCTAACAGGCTGCTTACCTGACAGTCTTAGTGACCACTCCCCCATTTTACTAATTCGGCACCACACAAACAGTCTGAAGCCCATTACCCACAGGCAAATACGGAACAAGTCCAACTTCCACCCCAACTCCTTCATCTCTTCCCTGCAAAAAAATGAACTGGTCACCACTAAAATACCTCAACCTAGATGAGGCTGTCCACTTCAACAGTACCTTCCTCTCCATCCTAAACACCCATGCTCCTGTAAGAAATGCCAAAGTTAGATCCAGGGGTGCCCCATGGTTAAAAAAGACCGCCAGAACCCTAATGAAATCCAGAGATAAGGCCTGGGAGCACTGGCAACTAACAAAAAATAACTCAGATAGGCAATCATTCCTTGAACTGTGCAATAAAGCCAAAAAGCATATAAAATTAGACAAATCCCTCTACTACAAATCCACCCTAAATTCTATCAACCACAACCCTAAGCAATTCTGGTCCACTATTAACAATATCCTCCACCCAGGGAAGGTTGATACGTCCCAGCCGTCCATTCCCCCCTCCTCCAGCAGTATTGCTGAATCCTTCAACAAACACTTAACTGAAACTATAACATCTCTAAACAAACAATGCTTCCCTACAACAGCCCCCCCACAACTCCTAACCCTAAATCCCTCACTCCTCTTTTCTTCTTCACCTCAGTACCTACCTCCAACAAAAAAAAGACTATTGTCAAAATTTAAACCCACCAAACTCGCAGATGACAACCTCCCCTCCAAATACTTGAAAATTGCATCTGATACACTAGCCTACCCAACTTCAATTCTAATCAACCGTTCCATAACAGAAGGCTATGTTCCCTCGATATGGAAAATATCCCACATCATTCCCCTCCACTGACCTCTCCAATTACCACCCCATTGCTATCCTCTCCCCTCTCGACAAGATACTTGAAAAATGTATCAACATCCAGGTCTCCAACTACCTCCTAGCTAATAATCTCCTCTCCAAAACCCAACATGGTTTCAGGCCATATCACAGCACTACCTCTGCTTTGCTCTCCTTCACAAACACTATACTTCATCACAAAAACAATGGCCTCTTCTCTACTGCAGTATTTCTAGATCTCTCAAAGGCCTTTGACATGGTATCTAATGAGCTACTACTCTCTACTCTCCCCAACCTCTCCTTCTAACAACCAGCCTGCAACTGGTTCCACAGCTATCTACACGGACGCCAGCAATCAGTAATCTGGGACAATAACACATCACCACGCCTCCCAGTTACTCTCGGAGTTCCCCAAAGGGCTATCCTTGGCCCTCTGCTATTCTCACTTTTCACTAACAACCTACATACTGCCAACACACAAGCATCTCTTCTACAGTACGCAGATGACTCTCCTCTCATCTGCTCTGCCCCCACTCTACCAGAAAGTACAGTTTTGTACCTACCATAAATGGAGATGTTGAGTGCTAATACAGCTGCAGTCATAACAGATGGGTTCTCCTGCCGTCAGGCGGGTCCTCGGTCGGCCGAATCCCAAAGTCTAGGTCCGGCGTCGGTTGTCGTCGCTTCTTCCCTGACGTCAGTGCAACAGGGGTATAAAGGAACCAGCCAACGCCATTTTCTTCAGTTTTTCTTGCCCCAGATGTCAGGTGCCCCCAGAAGGAAGGCAATAATAAATTTGTGTGATAATGCAGTGCTATATAATCAAAATACAGTAGTTGCAAGCAAATACATCATAAATGAAAACCCCAATCAGGTTGTAAGAGGATGTGTTAGCCTATAGGCCTGTCCCAAGAGGGGAAGGAGGGAGGGAAACCAGGACTGCAGCTGTATTAGCACTCGAACATCTACATTTATGGTAGGTACAAAACTGTACTATGTTCATCGTGCATACAGCTGCAGTCATAACAGATGGGTAGAATCCCAAAGCTAAGAAAGGGGTGGTAGGCACTAGTTGGAACTAGGAGGAGCCAAAATGCCCTGCAAGACTGCAGTGGCAAAGCCTGCTCTAGATTTGGAGTATAATGGTAGGTTGTAGTGCTTGGAGAAAGTATGCACAGAACTCCAAGTGGCTGCTTCCAAAATATCCTTGGTAGGAACTCCTCTGAGGAAGGCTGTGGCCCTGGTGGAATGAGTTCTAATGCCTGTAGGAACAGTTTTGCCATGAAAGGAATAGCAAAAGCGTATGCAGTGAGCTATCCATTTTGAGATTGTCTGTTTGGAAATTGGCTTCCCTTGAGCTCCTACCGCATAGGCCACAAAGAGCTGTTCTGATTTTCAGAAAGGCTTTGTTCTGTCCAAATAATAACGCAGCTGTCTGTGGATGTCCAAGGAATGTAGTAATCTCTCCCCTTTGTTTTGAGGATTAGTATAAAAAGTAGGTAAATGTATGGCCTGATTTAAAGCTACCCTGGATACCACTTTAGGCATAAAGGACGGGTTGGTTTGTAAGGAAACTCTGTCCTGATGGAAGATGATAAAAGGTTGGACAGCCATGAGAGCCTGTAGTTCTGAAACTCTACGAGCTGAGGTGATAGCCAGAAGGAAAGCTGTTTGCCAGGACAAATATTGCAAATCTGATGCGGCAGCTGGCTCAAAGGGAGGCAAGGTCAATTTTTCCAGAATGAAATTAAGATCCCAAGCAGGTATTGGTTGTTTCCTTGGAGGCCTTAAATTCTTAGCCCCTCTGAGGAACTGTCTTAAGAGAGGGTGAGAGAATAAAGGTGGATCAGTGTTGTATTCTGCAGAAATGGCTGAGGCATGTATTTTGATGGAGGAGAAAAAGTCCACTGCTTAGCAGTTCAGCCAAATATTGTAGTATTTGAGGTAAATTAATTTTTTCAGGATCCTGGCCCTTTTTCTCATTCCAGACACAAAAATGTTTCCATTTTGCGGAGTAAGCTTTTCTAGTTGATGGCCTTCTGGCCTCCAAAATGACATCCTGCACCTCCTTGGAGAGTAGGGCCTGTTGAGATGCTAAGGAATCTTCCATGCGGCTAGATTGAGTGTTTTTAGCTGGCTGTGAAGAGTTTTGAAACTGTGCTGAGTCAGAATAAGAGGCATTAGAGGCAGGGTCCATGGTGGGGAATGCGTCAGGCTCCTCAGGAGTGGGTAACAGTGTTGCCTTGGCCAGTCCGGAGCAATGAGAATCATCTTTGGTCTGTCTGCTTTGGTCTTTAATAGAACTTTGGGCAGGAGAGGAAGAGGAGGGAAGGCATAAACTGTCATTGATGTCCAACTGAAAGAAAGAGTGTCCACTCTCCAGACCTTTGGATGGAAGATCCTTGAGCAGAATTTTGCCAATTGATGATTCTTGTGGGAGGCAGAGAGATCTATGTCTGGCCTTCCCCATTCTTGGATTATTTCTGTAAAAACTTTTGGATGCAATTTCCATTCGTGTGAATCTGTCATATTCCTGCTTAGGTTGTCTGCCAGCGTGTTTTCCTTGCCTGGCAAGTACTGTGCTTGTAGTTCCATTTGTAAGTCCATGGCCATGTTCCAAAGTGACATGGCCAGTCTGCATAGGGGGTAAGAATGTGTTCCTCCCTGTTTATGTACCACATAACTGTGGTGTTGTCCGTTCTTATCAATAATTGACCTGGTTGTAGAAGGTCCTTGAAAGATATAATAGCATTTACTACTGCTAGCATTTCTTTTTGATTGATGTGAAGGTGCTTTTCTTTTTGGGACCATTTGCCCTGAATGCACCGATCTGTCATGTGCGCCCCCCAGGCATAGTCCGAGGCGTCTGTTGTGATGACTTGATTTGCTTGAGGCTTGCTGAATGGAAGACCTGTGTTTGTTTGACATGCTTGAGCCCACCACAGAAATTCCTTTTGCAGACATGGAATTAGTGGTATTATTGTTTCCAAACTGTGGCTGTGTTGAGACCATGTTTTTCAGGTACCATTGTAGTTTCCTCATATGCAGCTTTGCACATGGGATTAGTAAGATGCAAGATGCCATGAATCCCAGAGCCTGCAGGATTTTCCTTGCAGTCAGCCTGGTGCAATTTGCTAGTGTTCTGAAGTATTGTATTAGTTGCCCCTGCTTCTCTGGCATGAGGTAGGCCATCTGGGTGTTTGTGTCCAAACTGGCACCCAGGAAAATTATCTTCAGAGAGGGTATTAGCCTTGATTTCTTTTTGTTGACTGTGTATCCCAGAGATTTCAATAACATTATAATACAGAATTGGAAGATTTTAATTATGCAACATTATAATACAGAATTGGAAGATTTTAATTATGGATGCAGTTGTTAAAAATATTGTGGGTGAGAGACCAAAATTTACATATAAGAATTCCCCAAATCTTAAGCAATTATTGTGTTTTAAAGAAAATAAAGATAGACCCTATGAACATGATTACAATAAGAATGTAGGTAGCCTTCCTTGCAGAAAATGTAAAATGTGCCAATATATTAGTGATGTATAGATATATAGACACCCTAAAATGAATATTATGATTGAACCAAAACTTCATGCAACTTGTGATTCTATGAATCTAATATATTTAGCAACATGCATAAAATGCGATGCTTTCTATGTTGGGCTGACAAAAAGGAAGTTCAAACAGAGGATTTATAACCACATCTACAACATAATGATCAGAATGCCCTGGCCAGGCATGTTAATGAATTTAGAGAACATGGCTTTAAATTTAAAGTACTGCAGTTGATAGGTTTGAACAAAAGATGGGGTGACAATGTGAACACCTTAGCTAATGTTGAACTAACATGGATTCTAAGGTTAGGGGCACACTTACATCCAGGTTTAAATCAGAGTATTTGTATTAAACCTGTATTAGACGGTAGGATGTATGGATAGAGAATTAACATCTATTAACTATTTTATTTTCTACTCATTTATCTGTTCATCTGTTTGCACCTATTTATATATTTATTCTTGCATTCGTTTATTTATTTATTTATTTACCTATTTAATTAATATTTATTATTATACTTAAAGTAATAAACATCTATATTTATATTTACATTCAGTATAAACAAAATGTTATAATAGGTATTTGAAATATTTTAAAATGTTTTGAAAATAGTCAATATACATTACAGATTTTAAGAAAATTTACATTTACATTTTTATATTTCTTAATATGTTAAAATTTGATTTAATGAACAAGTAATTAAGTGTGATTTATACAACATATATGTTTTTAGATGTAATATAAGTGTAACCTGAACCTATACAACACCATCATTGCGTGCATTCGATAAGTGTATCTCAGTGGTTTTAAAATGTTTTTTAAAATGTGTTTTATAATATGTTAAAATGGGTTTATTAACTCTTTCAGTGATTTAGTGTTTAAAGCATTTTTTTAAAGAAAGACAAATAATTAATCAATTTTAATTCTAATGAATAAATTGAATACTAATTGACAAATTAGCTATAATTAGTTTTAGTTTTAATTGACTGGGTATATATACCCTTGGTAAACTGCAGTTATATGTGAAGATCTGAAGAAGTGCACTTTGGTGCATGAAAGCGCTTGTCTGTTTTTTCAAATAAAGAAGTTCGTATATGGATTATTGAAGACTCCCTCATTTCTTCGGGTGTTGAATCCTGCAGTGTTACTGTGCTACTATTTCAATAACATTATTACATAAGCCAGATGTTTCAGAAGAATGTGCTTGCTGTCCGCTTGGATCAGGCAGTCGTCCAAATAGGGGTATATTTGTATCCCTTGAAGTCTGCAGTAGGCAATTACTGATGCCAGGCATTTTGTGAATACTCTGGGCGCAGTAGAGAAGCCAAAGGGCAATGCAGAGAATTGATAATGTGTTGAACCTGCAAGAAACCTGAGGTACCTTCTGCAATTTTGTCTGATTGGGACATACAGGTATGCCTTCTTGAGGTCCAATGTTACCAGCCAAGACTCCTTGCCCAGCATGGGAAGAAGTTGCTGTAGAGTGAGCATCTTGAATTTTGGTACGAGTAGAAATGTGTTTAGGATGGATAGATCCAAAATAGGTCTCCAATCTTTTCCCTTCCATGGCACCAGAAATAGCCTGGAATAAAAACCTTGACCTTGTTCGTGCGTAGGTACCTCTTGAATAGCTTTCATGTTTATGAGATCTGTAATTTGCTTTTGTGCCTCTGCCCTTTGATTGTGTGGCAGGTTTGGCATGCCTCTCATTTTTGGAAGGGTGTGAAAATGGAATTTGTAGCCTCTGTTTATAATGTCCAGGATCCATTTGTCCTTTGTAACAACATGCCAAGCCAATTTTTTGAAAATAATGCCAGCTTTCCTCCTAAGGGGGCTGCCATTTGAAACCTGGTTGGCATGCAAAGGGGAAAGTCATTGGGTTTGCTTTCTGAAAGGTTGCAAGTTGAGCTTGCCATTGTCTGCCTCTATACGGTCCTTGGGATTGTCCTCTGCCCCTCGGGCGCCTGTATCTGCCTCTTTGGGGTCTGTCTGTGGCAGGAAAGGACCAGTTTTTGGAAGGCCAATTTCTACTAAAACGTGGGGGGTTGAACCTGTAGAAATTCTTTCACAGTTTGCATTGATTTAGCCTTTTCCTCCATTTTCCTTAATACCTCCTCAGCATTAGCACCAAATAGTACATCCTTTTGAAGAGGGGCGTCTAGTAATTTCACTTTGACATGATCAGGCAAGGCTTGTTCCTTGAGCCAGGCATGCCTACGTATGACTGATCCTGTAACAGCAGCTCTACATGAGGCCTCTAGAGCATCAAAACCACATTGTAAGGTATGCTTACCCACTTGTTTTGCACTATGCATCAAATCCTGCAACTCCAAGTCTGGTTGTTCAGGAGTTGACATTTTACTCTTCAATTGTGATAACAAAAACTGTTGGTATTTTAGCATATGAAACTGACAGTTTAAGGCCCTCATGGATAAGGTAGCCGAGGTATATACCTTTTTTCCCCGCCTTTCTAAGGATCTGGAATCTCTCTCGGAAGGCAATGGATTTTTGGCAATGGAGGCCTTAACTCCCTTGGGGCCTTGTGAGATGGTTTCTGGGTCAGCAGCATGGCTTTTGTAAAGAAATTGGTGCGAGTCAGGAACCCTGTAGCACCTGTAGGCTTAACTGGAGCTGGAGGTAGAGAGTCCGGGTTAAGGCAGGCCTCCGAGTAAACATCATCTAGGATGTCCAAGACAGGAGGTATAGCCAGAGGCCTATGCTGAGGTAACAAGAGAAATTCCCTGAGCCTTTTCTTGGAATCTGAATAATCCTGGCCTTCCCAGTGGAAGTGTTCCCTTAAGGTATGCAAGGTTTCCCCAAATGAGTAATCCTCAGGGGGGGATACAGAAGGGATGGACTCCTCCGCATCAGAGTCTTCAAAAGGGGAGTAAGAAAGTTCCTCATCAGAGTGCTCTGAAATAATGGAGCCCTGATCAGAGGAGGGGGAATCTTCCTCCACTCTGGGCCTTTTGTCCGGTGGGGGCTGAAAACCTCTGATTAGAGTAATTAAATCCTCAGCCATTTTAAGCATCTGTTTCTTAGGCATGGGGTCTGTAGATGGGCCCTGTGCAGCTGATCTCTTAGGGTGCATAATTGCTTTAGACTTTGTGAAAGCCTTGATGGAGAAAGAAGAGGAAGGTCTGAAGACACCTTGAGTGGAGGTGGACCTGTCCACATTCTGAGTTTCAACGCCAAGAGTGGCTTCGGTATCTGTAGTCGGGGTGTGGGCCGAGGAGCCTGTGACCTAGGGCACAGGAGACACTGTCAAAGAAGTGTCCTCAGTAATCACCTCGGGCACAGGAGACACAGTCAAAGAAGTGCCCTCAGTAATCAGGGGCTGCGTAGGCACCTCACTGAGAACCGGACCACATGTAGTCGGCTTTGGCGTGGTGTCGGTAGAGGCCGCGGACCTCGTGTGTCGGTCCTTGTCTTTGCGTTTTTTAGACAAAACCGGAGTCGGAGTATCCGACGACATAGTATAGTTAAATGCTTTCCCAAAATAATGCTGGGCGAACTCCGCCCGACGCTTAATAGTGCGTTTGTTGAATGTAGCACAAAAGCGGCAGACCAAGACGTCGTAGTCTGGGCCTAAACAAGGTATACAGAGGGAATGGAAATCCTTATGCGGTATTTGCTTCCCACAAGAAATACAATTATTAACTTTGTCTGACATCGGTCGGAGGCAAGAAAGTTTCCCCAACGGGGTACTTAGCTTTTAAGAAGACTTCGGTTTCCAAATTTCGTAATTTCAGGAGCTGGCCGACCGGCACTTGCGAACTGCTTCTGCTTCGGGCACCGCGCGGCAAGAAAGACTGAAGAAAATGGCGTCGGCTGGTTCCTTTATACCCCTGTCGCACTGACGTCAGGGAAGAAGCGACGACAACCGACGCCGGACCTAGACTTTGGAATTCGGCTGACCGAGGACCCGCCTGACGGCAGGAGAACCCATCTGTTATGACTGCAGCTGTATGCACGATGAACATCTACAACAAATCACACATGAATCATTCTCTTCTGTAGAAAGCTGGCTATCCAATGCTCAGCTCCTACTCAACTCAAGTAAGACAAAACTTCTCCTGTTACAACCTTCCAAAGCCACCCAAAACACCCCCCACTTCAACATTCATGCCAAAGACAATACCATGATCTCTCCATCAGAACACACAAAATTACTTGGTGTGGAAATAGATAAACTTAGATTTGACATCCACATATCTCTCACAATAAAAAAAGTTCACAAGAAACTTGGTGCATTATAACGAGGTCACCACTTCCTAATCAAGGCAGCTAGAATCTCCATAGCCAATTTCCAGCTAATCTCCACCCTACTCTATGCATCCCAGATATTTACCAACCTTAGACAGACAGACCTACACAAGCTGGATGCTTGTTACAACAAAATTGCTAAATTTGCCACTGGAACCTCCTACCTCAGCCATCATTGTATCTCCCTTAAAGAACTAAACTGGCTAGAACTCCCACAACTCCTTCACTTTAATCAACTCATCCTCGCTCAAACTTATTAACCACCCCCTTAAAATCCCTTCCCTTCAAACCCTTTTCCAATCCTATCACCCCACTAGGCCCCTAAGATCACGCAACAAAAAATCAACTCACTGTTATCAAACCCGAAAACTCAGTGGGAGAAGCCATATTTTTATGTAACATATCTAAACTTTGGAACAATCTTCCACCCTCTACAACTACTCTATCTTCCAGCAGCCTTTTCAAAACTGCCTTCAAATTCCACTTAAATTTGCACTGGCTTTGTCCTTGTTCTAATCCAGGTGAACAACCCCACCCTTACCCCCCCGACTAGACTCTTAACCCAACTATACTACCGCCACTACTAACCAGAGTCAGAAATAGCTAGTTGTCTTTACATACTTTAACATCTTATCTGACAACGGTGTTACTAATATTATAAATGACAAGAAACTATCTTAACTTGCAACATTTTCTGTATATACTGTTGATAATCAATATCTTGTTATTGTATTAAAGCCAACAACTTGTAATGTTGTTTACTACTGCTGCAACTTTGTATCTCTATCATGTACATGATGTGAGCTTTTTTCTCCGGGCATCTGCTGAAAAAGGACCTACGTCCAGTCAGAATTTCCTGGTAAACAAATCTAAATAAATAAAATGAGGTCCATGATAATCCACTCCATGGTCTTGCAGATCAGGCTAGTTACACTGATGGGTCTATAATTTCCCGGATCAGTGGATGCTCCACCTTTGTGTACAGGGATGACAGTGGCTATCCTCCACTGAGCTGGGACAAAACCGGTACTCAGGCTTTGGTTGAATAGGGTGCCTAATAGTGCTGCAAGTTCCTGCCTGAGTTCATGTAGGATGCAGCCTGGGATGTTATCAGGTGCCATGGAGGCTGTATTTTTTGCCTTTGAGAGAGCAGTGATGACCTGATCCCTAGATATAAGAGGAGGGGTCAGGTACTGGTAATGTTCTGATTTACTGATGGGGTGAAACTTTCACTGACTCTGTTAGCCAGCAAGTTCGCTATATCTACGTCATTTGTATATGTGGTGTCCCTGACCATCAGTTCTGAACAGTTCTGGGTGCTACCTTTGAGATTACGGACATATGTGAAGAAGGCCTTATGATTGTATCTAGTAGATGTGGCCAATTTGGACTCCAAGTTTGCTTTGGAGGATTTCATTAGCGCTCTTATTTGCTTGTTTAGGCTAAGGAGAGATTGCTTCCAACTGGGCACCTGCTCCTTCTTGGTCCTGGTCAGTATTAATTAAATATAATTTCAAACTCTATATACTACCTAATTTTTACTGAATTCCTGGAATAGGTGCAAGAGTGACTAAAAATCACTTAAACCTATTACAAAGTCATTGGAAGGGTAGTTTTAATTTTAGCAGGCAATTTTTTACTGCACATCTAGCATAGAAGATACAAAGGAACAGAAGAAAGACAAAATTCTGGCATCAGCTAAAGCACTAAACAGATGGATCAGTAATAATAACTTAGTAGATTTAATAGTAAAAGCAGAAGATAAGTCGTTGTTCTTCCCTCATTATTCTTATGTGCATGGGACGCAAACTAGAAATGACAGGATTTATACCTCTACAGATTTACTTAATAAAATTAATTATTTTAAAACTATTACTTGCCCTAACCACAAGGGAACTGCGGTGGTGGTGGTGGTGCTGCGGTAGTGTTGTCGCCTCACAGTTAGACGTTGCCCGTTCGATTCTCAGTTAGAGCGTCTTCTGTGTGGCGATATGCGTGAACGGGTGTTCCTTCGTTGAAGGTTGTGCGTTAGGCCCGACAAGCCAGCACGTAAAACTCTACTGCCAATCATTAGCGGACCGGAGTTCTGCTGTGGCGACCCCTAACCGGGAAAAGCCGAAAGAAACAAACAAACTTGCCCTAACCACAAGGCAGTAATCAATATATTATTGGATGTAAGGAAATTTCAGATTTGTAGAATCCTAGTATACATGATGAAATTAAAATAATTTAAGAGCTTCCTTAAGGAACAAATAGAGATTTGTTTTGCCTTTGAATGATAATGGCCAGGTTAGTGAAGTCATATTATGGTACTCCTTAAAAATACATACTAAAATACAATGGGAAGATGGGCTAGTAATAAAATGAAAGAGTGGGATAAAGAGTTGTTAGAAATACAAGATGAAACAGACAACATGAGGTTTGAACAACAAAGAAATTAGATGATACTGAAGTCATTAAAAAATAATGAGAAAATAGCAGTTTTAACTCATGAAGTGAAGCTTTAGAAAAAATAAAATTACACAGTTATGCAAGGATTTCAAAAAAAATCTACATAGATTAGCTAAGAAAAGTGAAATGTTAAACAAAAAGGCACAAATCAATAACATTCAAAATCCTCACACTAGTAAGCTTACATCTGGTATACAGGAAATCCTTAACATTTTTTTTTAGATCCATGGGGATCTTAATAAAGACAAATAATCCTGATGATTACAAAACTGATAAGTGTTTAGAGAAAAATGTTATTACTAAACTTAATGACAAGCAAATATCTCTGTTGAATAAGCCTATTACCTTAATAGAAGTTAAAAGAAAGAGAGAGAGGAAGATGGCAAAGAGCTATGGTTAGATGGTTTAACTATGAAATTATATAGTCTGCTTCCATTAAATATTTTAAAACTACTGAGTGTTTTCATGATAATTCAGTGAGACAATTCTTCCCTCATGGAAATTTTCTGTAATCGCACCTATACCTAAACAAGGAAAGGATAATAAATTAGTTTACTCAAACAGACCTATTTCATTATTAAATGTAGACTACAAAATATTTATTTCCATTTTTGCTACGAGATTAAGAGATACAGTGGATACATTAATTCATAAAGATGAAAAAGGATATATAATCAATAGAGTAGTGTATGATAATACTAAAAAGATAGTAACTATCTTAGATTCAGCAAAAGGAATAAGAAATTAGCCCCAATTATCTTAAGATATTGAGAGAGCCTTTAGTTCTGTAGATTGGAACTACTTGTTTAAAATTTTAGAAGTGTTTGCATTTCTAAGACAATTTATTGGAATATTAAAAAAAAAAAACCTGCACAGAGATGTGACACGGGGAAAGTACTGCCAGCCCAGCTAGATGGAATTTTGTAAATAATTATATGTCATTTGAGAATATTAATATGACTTGCATAGAAATATAACAAAAGGAGGCACTGCCAACCCAGCTATCTGAAATTTTGTATATAGTTATATGTCATTTGTGAATACCAGCATGATGCAATTGCTTGCATTACCAAATGTATTTGAGCTATATGTTATGTGTATATTAAACTACTGGTACAGAAGTGTGTGTTGAACAGGGTTTGTACAGTACTGAGCTTCAAGGATGTGTCCACAGTGTACCCTACTGGAAAAGAACAGAAATGTATATAAACTTTATACCTGTGCAAATGTACAATTTAATAGTTGAAACTGGAACATAGAGAGTTAACTTGCAAAACTTCATGAAAATAAGTTGAAATTAAATTGTTTTACGATTGTGTTATAAAAGTTAGATTCAATGTAGCAAGGAGACAGGATGTCTAGAACTAGGGTGCCTTCTGCATTCTTTTGTAAGTGTTTCATTGTTTTATGTCTTCTAGCAACTGCAAACATCTGAAGGCTATGCATTCTTCACAAGGAGATGCCAAATGCTACAGTGGGGGGGGGTTAGCTTGGGAATTTAAGTCAGGTGACAAAAAGTGACGTCATCCAAGCTAATACAGCAGTAATATTTTATATTAATTTAAGAACTCTCTGAGAGAGACTGGGCATTTTGTATTACCTTTGACCCTGAAACATCCACTCATCATCACCATCTGCACATGCCTTGCTCTGTAAGTTTCTAGGGCACAGTAACTCTTTTTAGATAAAGTTAGGAATATAGTAAAGATTAGTTTAGATGCTTTCTGTATTTATTTGAGATGTCTGCATTGTTGTTTTAAATATTTCCTGTGATTTTGAACTCTGAAGTTATTGTGTTGAGTTTCTGTGCATTGTCATGTTCTTTTATTATTTATTATTAAATATATTTAAACCTATCTTTGCGTCTGATATTTGTGAGACATACTTAAGCTCTGACAGTACTTGCATATGTATTTGCTGGCACTGTACAGGCCACTCCTAAATAGCTTTGCTTTTGGTCAGACTACCATTTGGATAATAGTAACATTACTCAGTAGAATTGGACACCCTTTGTTAAGGGCCTAAAGTAGCTGATGAGAATGGTTGGTGGCAGTGGAAAAGTACAGTTGTGTACACTTACCATAAATGTAGATGTTTGAGTGTATTCACTGTTGCAGTCATCACACTTGGGTTATCTACCTGCAGGTAGCCCTCAGGTGGCCCGAATACCAGAGACTTAGTATTTCTGTTTCGGATGCTGTTGCTCCAGGACTGACGTCAGGTCGTAAGGGGTATAAAAACAGGCAGCCGATGCCATTTCTTGCCCCAAATGTCAGGAGCCCCCCAACAGGGAGCTAAGTTATGGTGGGGGAAACCACCACCAGTAAAAAGTAAATACCAATACCCCTGGAAAAGGGGGGGGGGTAGTAAAATGCATAGAGAGTTTAGAGAGAGAAAACTAGGAAGCTGGAGGGAGGGAAAACTACAGTTGTATACACTTACCATAAATGTACATGTTCAAGTGTGCTCACTGTTACAGTCATTACATTTGGGTTATCCTGCTGGCAGGTTGCCCTCAGTCAGCCTGAATTCCAAAGTCTTGGGTCCTGCATCAGTTGCTGTTGCCTCTTCCCTGACGTCAGGTCGTCAGGGGTATAAAAGAGGCAGCCAACGCCATTTTCTTTAGTTTTTCTTGCCCCAGATGTCAGGTGCCCCCAAAAGGGTAGGCTAAAAATATATAAATAAAACATACATGCACCAAAATAAGCTTTACCTTCATCTATAAGCAAATACACCACCTAGGTTGTATAGATTAGAGAAGTAAAGATAAGTTCCAGCAAAAGTAAAGGGGATGGCGGGTGGGTAACCTGGACTGCAACAGTGAATACACTTGAACATCTACATTTATGGTAAGTGTACACAACTGTACTATGTTCTTCGTGTTTCACTGTTGCAGTCATTACATTTGGGTTGAGTCCCAAAGCTACGGTTGGGGGGATGGAGCTAAACAGCATTAGGAGCGGCTATGAGGCCCTGCAGAACTGCAGTGGCAAAGCCTGCCCTGGATTTAGAGTAAAGAGGCAGATTGTAATGTTTTGTAAAGGTATGCACTGAACTCCAAGTAGCAGCCTCTAAAATGTCTTTGGTTGGTACTACCCTGAGAAAGGCTGCATTAGTGGCTGCAACTCTGGTTGAATGTGGCCTAATGCCCTTAGGCACTGGTTTGCCATGCTGTGAGTAACCGAAACAAATGCAGTGACCTATCCACTTTGAAATAGTCTGCTTGGAGATAGCCTTTCCTTCTGATGCTGCAGCATATGCCACTAGTAATTGTTCTGTCTTTCTGAAAACTTTAGTTTTGTGCAAGTAGAATCTAAGTTGTCTGTGTACGTCCAAAGAATGCAGAATTTTCTCCCCCTTGTTCTGTGGATTTGGATAAAAAGTTGGCAAATGAATAATTTGGTTAAGGGCTACACTGGATACCACCTTAGGCATAAATGTAGGGTTGGTTCTCAGAGAGACCCTGTCTGGATAAAAAATGATAAAGGGTTCCACAGCCATGAGAACCTGTAGCTCTGAAACTCATCTTGCAGAAGTTATTGCTATGAGCAGAGCTGTTTTCCAAGATAATAATTTTATATCCGCAGTAGCAGCTGGCTCAAAATGAGGTAATGTGAGTTTTACCAAGACATAACTGAGGTCCCATGCAGGTATTGGCGTTCTCCTTGGAGGCCTTAAGTTTTTGGCTCCTCTGAGGTACTGCCTTAATAAAGGATGAAAAAAGAGTGGTGGCTCTGTATTGTAATGAGCCGAAATGGCAGAAGCATGGATTTTAATTGATGAAAAAGATAGGCCTTTGTCCAGCATCTCAGTTAAGTATTGCAAAATCTGAGGAATATTTGGGACAGCTGTATCAGTTCCTTGAGCTGGGTTCCAAGCACAAAATCTCTTCCATTTCCCAGCATAGGATTTTCTAGTACTAGGCCTTCTGGCTTCTAAAATGACATCCATCACAGCTTTACTGAGAAGTGTGGTTTGTATGGTTACATTATCTGCCATGCTGCCAGGTTTAGAGTCCTGAGTTGGCTGTGCAGAATCTGATTGTTTTGCTGGGACAGTAGATGAGGTATTTGAGGTAAGGTCCAGGCTGGGCATTGGGACAAGTTCCGTAAGCTCGGATACCAGTACTGGCGTGGCCAGTCTGGGGCAAGCAGAATCATTTTTGGTTTCTCCTGTCTGACCTTTAGGAGTACCTTGGGGAGGAGAGGCAGTGGAGGAAAGGCATATACTGATAGGTTTGTCCAGTTGAAAGATAAGGCGTCCACTTTCCAAGCATGTCTGTGATAGGTCCTTGTGCAGAATCTTTTTAGTTGATTGTTGTGAGGGGAGGCAAATAGATCTATGTCCGGACGTCCCCATTTCTTTGTTATCATGCTGAAGACTTGTGGATCCAGGTGCCACTCATGGGGATCCATGAGGTTTCTGCTTAGTTCGTCTGCCAGAGTATTTTCCTTTCCTGGCAGGAATTGTGCCTGCAGATGAACTTGGTAAGTCAATGCTGTGTCCCATAAAGCCATGGCTAGTCTGCAAAGGGGGTAAGAATGAGTGCCCCCCTGCTTGTTTATGTACCACATGACCGTGGTGTTGTCTGTCTTTATCAGTAGTTGTCCCGGATGATGTAGATCCTTGAAGGCTGTCAGGGCATTTTGAACAGCTAGCATCTCTTTTTGATTGATATGTAAATGCTTTTGGTTTGTGGACCAGGTGCCCTGAATGCCTCTTCCTGCCATGTGTGCCCCTCAGTCATAACCTGATGCATCCGTCGTTAGGCTCTGCCTGGCTGGGGTAGTGAGAATGGCTGTCCCTTGTTTTGGTGACAAGCCTTTGCCCACCATCAAAACTTCTGTTGCAGGCAGGGAATGAGAGTAATCATTGTTTCCAGGCTGTGGCAATGTTGTGTCCAGACACTTTTTAGGTACCATTGAATTTTCCTCATATGCAGTCTTGCATATGGTATTAGTAAGATGCAGGATGCCATGAAGCCCAAAGCCTGCAGAATTTTTCTTGCAGATAACTGGGCCTTTGTTGCCATTTCCTTGAAATAGGCAGTCAGTTGCCTTTGTTTGTCTGGAGTGAGATAAGCCATCTGGGCAGTTGTATTTAAGCTTGCACCCATGAATATTATCTCTTGAGAGGGTACTTATTTTGATTTCTTTTTGTTGACTGTATACCCTAGGCATGTTAAAAGTCTTTTCACAAACATCAGATGCTGCAGTAGAATGTTCTTGTTCTCTGCTTGTATGAGGCAGTCGTCCAAGTAAGGATATATTTGTATTCCTCTTTGTCTGCAGTAAGCAATTACTGATGCCAGGCACTTTGTGAAGACCCTGGGTGCAGTAGATAAGCCAAAGGGCAGTGCAGAGAATTGGTAATGCTTTGAGCCAGCCTTGAATCTGAGGTATCTTCTGCATGATTGTCTGATTGGGGCATGCAGGTATGCCTCTTTTAGGTCAAAAGTCACGAGCCAAGCCTTGCTGCCCAGCATGGGCAGAAGCTGCTGCAAGGTCAACATCTTGAATTTTGGTATATCCAGGAAAGTGTTTAGAATAGATAGGTCCAGTATTGGTCTCCATGCTTTGTCCTTTCTGGGTACCAAGAACAGTCACGAGTAAAATCCTTGTCCCTGCTCTTGCTGTGGCACTTGTTGAATAGCCCTCATGTCCATGAGAGCTGCGACTTGTTTTTGAGCCTCTGCCCATTGATTTTTTGGCAGGTCTGGCCAACCGTTTGCCCTTGGCAGGGTATGGAAGTGAAACTTGTAGCTTTGTGATACTATGTCTAGAACCCATTTGTCCTGGGTTATAATGTGCCAATTTTGAGAAAAAAGTGCTAGTTTTCCCCCTAAGGGTGCTGCCAGAAGATAAGTGTTTGGTACAGGCAGGGGGAAGTCATTGGGACTGTTTCCTATATGGTTGTGATTTGTCTTCTCCACATTTGGAGGTAGAAGCACCCCATTGCTTAGACCTGTAGGAACCTTGCGGCTGTGATCTGCTTCGAGGGCATCTGGATCTGCCCCTTTGAGGTCTGTCTGAGACTGGAAAGGACCAATTCTTTGTAGGCCAGTGTCTGCTAAATCTAGGTGGCTGTACCTGTAAGAAATCATTGACAGTTTGCATAGATTTAGCTTTGTCCTCCATTTTCTTTAACACCTCTTCTGCCTTAACACCAAACAAGATATCATGTTGTAATGGAGCATCTAATAATTTTGTTTTAACATGATCAGGCAGATTTTGTTCCTTTAACTAAGCATACCTCCTAATGACGGAACCCGTATCAGCGGCCCTGCAGGAGGCCTCCAGAGAATCAAAACCACATTGTAAAGTATGTTTACCAACTTGTTCAGCTGCATGCAATAAATCCTGCATTTCTTTGTTTTCTGCACATTCAGAATTTACCATCATTTTCTGTTTAAGCAGTGTCATGATATATTGCTGATATTTGAGCATATGAAACTTGCAATTTAAGGCCGTTATAGCTAAGGTAGCAGATGTGTAAATCTTTTTTCCCCATCTATCCAGTGCCCTAGAATCCCTGTCAGAGGGGGTAGGGTTTTTTGCAGTGGAAGACTTGATCCCTTTGGGACCCTGAGATATAGTTTCTGGGTCTGCAGAAGGGTTTTTAAAAAGAAAGCTATGAGAGTCAGGGACCCTGTAGTATCTGTCCAGCTTAACAGGAGCTGAAGGTAAGGAGTCACGGGTCAGACTAGACTCTGAGAACACATCATCTACAATGTCTAACACAGGTGGAATAGCTAGAGGCCTGTGTTGAGGTAGTAAAAGGAAGTCTCTGAGCCTCTTCTTAGATTCTGAAAAATCTTGGCTCTCCCAGTGGAAGTGCTCCCTCATGGTATGCAAGGTTTCCCCAAAAGAGTAGTCCTCAGGAGGAGAAGCTGAAGGAACTGATTCTTCAGCATCATAGGGGGAAAGAGAATATTCCTGATCAGAAGAGGAATCAGATGAAATGGAAACCTAATCTGAAGATTCATATTCTGTCTCTTGCCTAGGCCTCTTATAAGGAGGGGGATAGGATCCCCTGATCAAGGTAATTAAGTCTTCGGCCATTTTGAGCATCTGTTTTTTGGGCATTGAGGCCTGTCCATGTGGCTGGTGAACTTGTGTTTTGCCTTTAAAGGAGTTTTAGTCTTTGCCTTTGAAGTCAGTTTAATATATAATTGTTTAGGTCTGAATACACCCTCAGAAGCCGATGCCTGCTCAGCGGCTCTGGACCCATCTGAGGGAATAATTTCCGAGGCTCCAATACCTTGAGTTTCCAATGGCCTGGCTGACTCCACGTGGGAGTCGGTAGCGGCCTGCGACTCTAAAGTAGCAGGCATCAGGGGATGCGAAAGCACCTCACTGAGAACCGGCAAACCGGCGACTTGCTTAGGAGAAGCTTCATCATCGGTTTTGGACCTCAGTTGCCTGTCTTTTTCTTTGCATTTTTTGTGAACTCTGGTAGTTGGATGGCTATCCGACGACATTGTATAATTAAATCTTCGTCCAAAATAGCTTAATGCAAAATCGTACCGACGCTTAATAGTGCGTTGGTTAAATCTAGCACAAAACCGACAACTAGAAATGTCGTGGTCAGGGCCTAGGCAAGGAATACATTAAGAATGAAAGTCCTTATGAGGTATTTGCTTCCCACAAGAAATACAATTATTAACTTTTTCTGACATTGGTCTGGAGCAAGAAAAAAGTTTCCCCAATGGGGTACTTAGCTTTTAATGAAGACTTTGGATCTGAAACTCGAACACAAAAATCTCAGGAGTCGGCCAACCGGCACTTGCAAACTGCTTCAGGCACCTGCAAACTGCTTCAGGCACCGCGCGGCAAGAAAGAATAAAGTAAATGGCGTCGGCTGCATCTTTTATACCTCTGACGACCTGACGTCAGGGAAGAGGCGACAGCAGCAGACGCAGGACACAAGACTTTGGAATTCAGGCCGACTGAGGGCAACCTGCCAGCAGGATAACCCAAATGTAATGACTGCAACAGTGAAACACAAAGAACATCCAGGACTGGAACAGTGAATACACTCGAACATCTACATTTATGGTAAGTGTACACAACTGTAATATGTTCTTCATGTTTCACTAGTGAAGTCATCACACTTGGGTAGATTCCCAAAGCTGAAGAAGGGTGGAGGCAGTCAAAGAGAGTTAGGGCTGGCTAGAATGCCTTGCAGGACTACTGTTGCAAAACCTGCCCTGGATTTGGAAAAGATAGGCAGGTGATAATGCTTGGTGAAGGTGTGTACAGAACTCCAGGTAGCAGCTTCCAGGATGTCCCTGGTAGGGACTCCCCTGAGGAATGCTGTAGAGGTAGAAGTTGCCCTAGTGGAATGTGTTCTGACCCCCTGAGGGGTTGGTTTCCCATGGTGCTTGTAGCAGAAGTGGATGCAATGTGCTATCCATTTGGAAAATGTTTGCTTTGAAATGGCCTTGTCCTCTGCCCGTGCTGCAAAGCTGACTAGTAACTGGTCAGATTTCCTGAAGGGCTTAGTCCCATCAAGGTAGGTTCGGAGCTGTCTGTGCACGTCCAAGCAGTGCAGGATCCTTTCCCCTTTATTTTGAGAATTAGGGAAAAAGGTAGGTAAATGGATAGATTGGTTGAGAGTCACACTGGACACCACACTTTAGGCATAAAGGAAGGGTTACTTCTGAGGGAGACCCTGTCAGCATGGAAAATAATGAAGGGTTCCACAGCCATAAATGCTTGTAGCTCAGACACTCTTCTAGCTGAAAGTGATGGACAGAAGTAATGCTGTTTTCCAAATGAGGAATTTTAACTCTGCTGATGCTACAGGCTCAAAGGGGGGTAGTGTGAGGTTTTCCAGTACAAAGGTAAGGTCCCAAGCAGGGGTGGGTGTTCTCCTTGGCAGTCTTAAGTTGTTTGCCCCTCTCAGGAACTGTTTAATAAGAGGGTGAGAGAAGAGAGGTGGCTCAGTGTTGTAATTAGCCCGAAATGGCAGAGGCATGGATATTAATGGAAGAGAAGGATAGGCCTCTGTGGAGTAGATCTGCTAGGTAATCCAGGATTAGAGGCAGGGAGGGCAGAGTTGTGTCCTCTCCTTTAGATTGAATCCAGGAGCAGTACCTTTTTCCACTTATCAGCATAGTATTTCCTTGTACTGGGTCTTCTGGCTTCAAGGATGACATCCAGCACCTTCTTGCTTAGGCTGGTTACTGGGAGAGAATTCAAGGAATATGCCAGGCTGCAAGATTTAGGGTCTGCAGTTGCGGATGCAAGATCTGTCCCCCCTTCTGAGACAGCAGGGTTGGTTCTGGTGTAGGTGCCAGGGGGCACCCGTGACAGACTACGCAGATGTGGGTACCAGTGTTGGAGTGGCCAATACGGGGTAATCAGAATTGTCCTTGGTCAGTCCTGCTTTACCTTGAGCAATACTCTTGAGAGGAGGGGAAGAGGGGGAAAGGCATAAATTGAGAGATTTACCAATTGGAAGGATAGGGCATCCACTTTCCAGGCCCTGCTGTGAGGTATCCTGGTGCAGAATCTTCTGAGCTGGTGATTGCCAGGGGAGGCAAAGATAACTACCTCTGGTGTCCCCCATTTCTGAATCAGAAGGTTGAAGGTGCGTGGCTCTAGTTGCCTCTCGTGGGTCTAGGAGATTTCTGTTTAAATCGTCTGACAGTGAGAGTTTTGTTTGCCTGGCAGAAATTGAGCTTGCAGATGTACCTGCATCCAAGGCCATGTTCCACAGGGCCATAACTAGCTTGCAGAGTGGGTAAGAGTGGATTCCCCCCTACTTGTTGATGTACCACATGACTGTGGTATTGTCTGTTTTTATTAGCAGGTGTCCTGGTGAGAGTAGGGATCTGAAAGTTGTCAGAGCCTGCTGCACAGCTAGCATCTCTTTCCGGTTGATGTGCAGGTGCATTTGACTTGGGCTCCAGTGGCCCTGAATGCACTTGCCATTCATGTGTGCCCCTTCAGCATAGACTGATGCGTCTGTGGGTAGGGTCTGGGCGACATGGAGTTGGGTAAAGGGCAGTCCCTTCTTGTGGTTGCATGCTGCTGCCCACCAAAGAAACTCTATCCTTAGACAAGGTATTATGCGAATGACAGTTTCCAGGTCCTGAGAACGTTGGCACCAAAGACTTTTTAAGTACCACTGAAGTTTCCTCGTATGCAGTCTGGCATATGGAATTAGTAGGATACGTGAGGCCATGAACCCTAGGGCCTGCAGGATTTTCCTTGCGGATAGCTGGGTTCTGGTGGCCATTTGAGTAAAATAGCTTGTCAGATAGGCTTGTTTTTCTGGAGTGAGGAATGCCATCTGGGATGCTGTGTCCAAGCTTGCTCCCAGGAATACAATTTTTTGACTGGGGACTAGTTTTGATTTCTTTTCGTTGATGGTGTACCCCAGGGAGGTTAGTAGGTTTTTTACAAATGTCAGGTGCTGCAACAGCATTTCCTGACTTTCTGCCTGAATCAGGCAGTCATCCAAGTATGGGTAAATTTGAATAATTCTCTGTCTGCAGTAAGCAATGACTGGAGCCAGACATTTTGTGAATACTCTGGGAGCAGTGGATAAGCCAAAGTGAAGTGAAGAGAACTGATAATGCACAGATCCTGCCCTGAAGTGTATATATATTCTGCATGACTCCTTTATAGGGATGTGTAGATAGGCTTCTTTTAAGTCTATGATGACTAACCAGGCATCTTTGGCTAGAATAGGTAGAAGCTGCTGCAGGGTGAGCATTTTGAATTTTGGTACCACCAGGAAGGTGTTGAGAATTGAAAGAGAGAGGATGGGGTATCAAGTGCCCTCTTTTCTGGGTACCAGGAAAAGTCTGGAATAGAATCCTTGACCAATCCGTTCTGCAGGAACCAGATGAATTGCTCTTATAGATCGAAGGGATTGGACTTGGTTTTGAGCCTCTGCCCACTGGTTTAGAGGGAGGTCTGGGAACCCTTTTGGGGTTGGCAGTGAGTGGAAGTAAAATTTGTACCCCTGGGATAAAATATTGAGGACCCATTGGTCTTTGGTGATGAGAATCCAGTTTTTTGTATGAAAGGCAAGTTTTCCTCCTAGGGGCACAAGCAGTTGGGCAGAGGAGGGGGGGTGTGGAGTTGAGAAGTCATTGGGAATTCTTTCTGTAAGGGGGTGGTTTAGCACTCCCTGCTTTAGAGGTGGAGGCACTCCATTTCTTAGATCGCTGCATACCCTGAGACTGTAGTCTGGGGGGGGGGTTGTTCCCCCTGAGTCTAGTTTGAGATGGCCTTGAGGGGGATGGAAAGGACCAATGTTTCGAGGGGCAATGCCTACTGAATCTAGGAGGCTGTACTTGTAATAATTCTTTGGCTGTCTGCATAGATTTAACTTTTTCTTCCATCTTTTTAAGAATCTCTTCTGCTTTGGTGCCAAACAGATTGTACTTGTTCAAAGGAGCATCTAGTAACTTGGATTTGACATGATCTGGCAAGGTCTGCTCCTTAAGCCAAGCATGCCTTCTCAATACACAACCAGTGACTGCTGTCCAGCAAGATGCTTCTAAGGCATCAAAGTCACACTGTAATGTATGCTTGCTGACTTGGCTTGCAGAAGGCATAAGCTCTTGCAATTCTTTATTTTCTGCACAGTCTCTAAAGGTAGCTATATTTTGCTTAACAAGTTCCATAATATGTTGTTGGTACTTCAGCATGTGAAACTGACAATTTAAAGTCCTAATGGTAAGAGTTGCAGAGGTATATACTTTCTTATCCCATCTGTCCAAAGCTCTGGAATCCCTGTCCGAAGGGGTGGGATTCTTAGCTGTAGTACTCAATGAGGCACTTTTGCAGTTAAATCTATGCAGACAGCCAAAGAATTCTTACAAGTACAGCCTCCTAGATTCAGTAGGCATTGCCCCTCGAAACACTGGTCCTGCCTTTCCTGTTAAGTGGTATAGACTATTTGTAGGCTTCTGAGCCCCCAAGCCCTTCTGTGTTGGAGGGAAGCCTTCTAGCTTAGTTTTTTTTTCTTATAACTAGCCAGTTGTCTAGATTCAGCACTCAAATCTGTTTCTTTGATCTCAGCACTTGTTCAGAAAAAAAAAAAAATTCATCTGCTTTTACTGTACTTGTGTTTCTACCTACTTTATTTTACTTTTGCATCATCTTAAAAGTACTCAATTGTATTTATTACTGCTTGGTGCAACTCATTCTAAGCCTTTTGGTATAAACACTTGGGCTTCGGACCAGTTGTTTTGCACTGAGAGGGTTTGTGGTATGCACTGTAGTGGCAGAACAGGTAGCTTACATCCTTCTAGGTTGGGAACTGCTGATTGAGCGCTCAGTGTCTGTTATTCTAAAAGTGTATTAATTCTGGTTTAAGCACTTGAGCTTTCAGGCCAGTTATTTTACATTAAGAGGGTTCGTGGTCTGCACTCTTGTGGGAGGAGAGGCTGGACTCTGCCCTTCTGAGCTGGGAATTTCTGGTTAAAGGCTTATAGTGCATGCATATCTGAACTGCTTCTTACTGAAGTTGGTACGCCTTGTTTGCTGTGGCAAAGACTGGATTTGGGCCTGCTGGATCTAGCTTTGTTTCTGTAACTTGAGCACTAATCCAGGCATTCTCTAAAGTATTCAACTGTATTTATTACTGCTTGGTAGTAACTTGATTAAAGTGTAGCTATCATTCTAAGTCTTTTGGATTAAGCACTTGGGCTTCAGACCAGTTGTTTTACATTAGGAAGGTTTGTGGCATGCACTGTGGTGGCAGGACAGGTAGCTTTCATCCTTCTAAGTTGGGAACTGCTGATTGAGAGCAAAGTGTCTGTTATCTTAAAGTGTATTAGTTCTGGTTTAAGCACTTGGGCTTCAGGCCAGTTATTTTACATTAAGAAGGTTCATGGTCTGCACTCTTGTGGGAGAAGAGGTTGGACTCTGCCCTTCTCAGCTGGGAATTTCTGGTTAAAGGTTTATAGTGCCTGAATATTTCAAATGTATCTTACTGAAATTGGTACACCTTGTTTGCTGTAGCATAGACTAGATCCAGGCCTGCTGAATCTAGATTTGTTTATATGCTTGTTGTTTGTTTGCTTGTTATTTCCCTGGAACGCTAATTCCACCTAATACGTGGCTTCTCAGCGCTTCTGTGGATCACTAGTGATATATGCATTGCTTACTGTACTTATTTGCTTGTTTCACTTGAAAGAAAGTTACTGTTTGTCGTTTTTGCATTTAAGTTGCCTGTAACACACTGCACTTAAGTTACCTGGCACTTGCTCAATAAAGCAATTATATAAGTCAGCACTAAAAATTAAAAGCACTACACCCTCACTCCCCACTGGCCCTTGTTTTCAATTATTAAGGAATTCCCAATATTATTCTAGCATGTCCAAAGGTCAGTTGTCAATCTCCTCTCCGGTCGAGCTGGTGAACCTGGGAATCTTGAGGCAATGTTACAACTGCCTCATGTACACAGACAACCCTCTCCTCCTCCCAACAAATTCCAACACATGTGAGAGATGCAACCATATAGCCAAACTGGAGGCTAAGCTCTCTCAACTCAGTACTGGCATAACCAGTCAGGAAGAGAAGGAAACCACACTCACTACAATTCCAGTCTCACATAGACCTACCATGACAGCAAACCAAACACATAATCACACAAAAACATACTCGGAGGATCTAAATAAAGATCTGCCTAAACAGCAGAGACCTCCAAAGCAGACACCCAAGCAACCGCTACCCCAAAACAAAACATGTGCAACACATATCTCACAAAGCCAGTGTGCCGAACAGTCACAGCCCTTAAGACTAAACAACACACCTGATACACTTGTAATAGGTGACTCTATCGTCAGGCACACCGATGTCCCGCTCAACAGGCTGAACAAGGAGAGGGTCACGGTGAGCAGCCTGTCGGGCGCTAGGATCCGCCACATAACACAAGCACTCAGGTCACTCCAAGGCAAGTACAAATATAACTCAGTCATTGTCCATGCTGGTGTGAATGACCTGAGACGTACCTCCCTGGACTACATGAAAAGAGACATAAAGGAGCTCTCTGAGCATGTAGCCCAGGCCGGTATGACCCTGACCTTGAGTAGCATCTTACCCTCACCAAGAATGATGCCACAATATGAAGACAAGATGATCAATTTCAACAACTGGCTTAAGTACTGGTGTCATTCAAAGGGGATCCAATGCCTGTCAGCTTGGGATGATATACTCGATAAGCCACGATGCTTCGCTAGGGATGGCTTGCACCTGTCACCCCTGGGCTTTTGGATATTGGCAAAGGCTCTTGCTACCCCCATAGTGCCTTTTTAGGCAAGGCTCAAAAGACAAACCCACCTCCATAGGTATCACAAGGGATAAGAAACTAAGAGTAATGCTACTCAACGCCAGAAGTCTAAATCTCAAGATGCACGCACTCGAAACTCTCCTTAGCATGGAGAACATTGATATCTGTGCAGTAACAGAAACCTGGTTCAGGGCTCCCGAGAGCACCCCAGCACTACCAGGTTATACCTCATACCATGCTTTTCGGCCCCAAAACTTGGACCGAACCACAAAAGGAGGGGGAGTATTGATATTCATCAAAGATACCCACACCTCCAGGTTGGTGGCAAAGCACGAAGCATCAGAGACTATCCATGTGCAACTAACAGTGGGTAAAACTGCCTTCCAGTTTATAGCCTGCTACAGACCACCCTCCCAAACCCAGGAACCCCACTCGGCCTTCCTGAGAACACTGGAAAATATGAAGGTCTCTCCAAACACCATTATATTGGGCGACTTCAACTACCCAAACATAGACTGGGAGCATTACTCTAGCTCCAACACCCTAGCCCAAAGGTTCCTAGAATTTATAAAACTCAAATGCTATGAACAACTTGTTACCACTCCCACAAGAGGGGAAAACATACTGGACCTGATCATCACCAACATGGGGACTCTACGCTCCAGACCAGAAGTGTATCCCTCACTGGTAAGATCAGACCATAAACTAATCTCACTGGATATTCACATCCCGACCCCACCCCCTGCCCAGAAAACCACAGTGAAAAACTTCTCTAAAGCAAATTTCACACTCCTCAAAACCGAGGTGGAATCATTCAAAGCCCCCGGGCCTGTGGAAAATGTGGCCCAGACCACAGAATCCTTTATAAACGCATTCTATGAACACCTTCAGGAATGCATGGATCATGCGATCCCAAATAAAACCAAGATCCAATACGCCAAAGGCAGACGTCCTGTCTGGTGGACCCCAGCCATAAACAAACTATACAATAGAAGGAGGAAGCTACTAAATGATAGAGCAAAATCCCAAAAAGGGAAGGCATCACTGATCAGTATTAGCAAAAAACTACGGGCACTCATAAAATTGTCTAAGGCCAGCTTCGACAGAAAAATTGCACAGGACACTAAGGATAATCACAAGGCTTTCTTTAGTTATGTTAGGAACCTGGGTGGTAATTCCCAGATATGCTCAGAATTAGTCCAAAATGACAAAAAATACACTGAACCCACAGACATTGCCAACATCCTAGCTGACAGGTTCAGCAACCCCCACCAAAAGGGCAAATATCTATCCCAGCAGAGTGCTGCCCCCCTGACATCTCAGATGCTCAGGTAAGAGCCGCCCTCTCCAAAGCAAAAAACACAGCATCAATGGGACCAGATGGTGTCCCGGGCTGCGTCCTACATGAACTCAAAGAAGAGCTAAACCCAAACATAAAACTACTGTTCAATCTCAGCCTTACTACAGGATATGTGCCCAAAGAGTGGCGTACAGCAACAGTGGTCCCTCTCCATAAAGGTGGTGCCTCAACGGATCCTGGAAACTATCGCCCCATAAGCCTGACTAGCTTGGTCTGCAAAGCTATGGAAAGGATCATCATGGACCTCATAAATAAAGATATTGGGGACCTACAGACACTGGATCCTACCCAGTTTGGCTTTGTTAAGGGCAGATCCTGCCTCTTAAACCTGGTTGATTTCTTTGAAACAGTCACTAAGGCCATTGACGAGGGGAAGGTGGTCCACACAGCCTACCTGGAGCTCGCAAAAGCCTTCGATACAATACCCCACTCGGGCATTATAGATAAGTTCACCAGCTTAAATATAAACCCCTATGTCACTAGATGGATTGCAAACTGGCTCAAGGACAGAACCCACATGGTTAGAATTGCTGGAGCCATGTCAGACTCCAAATCAGTTACAAGTGGTGTCCCACATGGCTCAGTCCTGGGACCTCTCTTGTTCTGTATATATTTCTCGGAGGTACAGGCCAACATGGAAGGACTGCGGCTGACCAAGTTCGCAGATGACTGCAAACTGGGTGCCATAATCGACTCTCCAGCCGACACAAGCATCCTCCAAAAGGGCCTCATGGAAACAGACAACTGGTGCCAGAGCCATGGCCTCAAGCTAAATGCCAAAAAGTCTATAGTCATCCCCTTTGGCAAAAACAAAGTGCCCACAAATTACCACACAGGTGGTAATCCATTAAGTACAGAAGAAGTAATTAGGGACCTGGGGACCCAAGTTGATAGCAATCTCTCATTTGACAACCACGTGGCCAAAGTGGTTAGAAAAACATTTTATATAGCCCACCTAATCATGAAGGGATTCACATCTAGATCAGGGGAGGTCATCGTGCCTCTTTACTCATCCCTCATCAGGCCCATAATTGAGTACAATGCCCCTTTTGGGATGTACCTTACCAGACACCTGCAGCAACTGGAAAGACCCCAAAAGTACCTCACCAAGAGGATCAAAGGGCTCAAACAGATGCCATATGCTGTCCGGTTAAAGAAACTCCAGCTCTACTCAGTGGCATACCGCCTGTTCAGAGGCGATCTGTGCCTGACGTATAAAGCCATGTCCAACCCAGAATTAATGGACATGCTGCACCTCAGAAAATCCAAATCCCATCGAGCTATGCACGCGAGAGACTTGAACCTCAGCACTGAAATAAATAGGACATGCTGGAGGGACAGATTCATAACACAGAGGCTCCCTTCACTCTGGAATAAAATCCCAGTCCAGGTTAGGCAGAGTCCCTCATTGACTCTCTTCAAGAGGAATCTTGATGAGTGGATGGGAGATCGTAGGTTTACCCCGGGTATCACTTCTGTGTCACTATTAAACAGAGGCACAGTATACTAACCTCGAAAAAGGGCATAGCAAAATAAATTTAAAATGGGTGGCGAAAGCCAAACACATTCTGGCTAGGCTTATAAATGCCCTAGGGCAGATAGCCTAGTATGAACCTATGAACCTATGATAACTTTAGGCCCCATTCTAAGTATTTTATTTTGTGGCAAGGGAGCAGGTGCATGCGCTTTGGTCGTCTGTTTTCTAGGCATAGAAATTCGGTAGTTTTAGACAAAACTGAAGTAGTCGGTTTGTGTTGAACATCGGTAGTACGAAGAACTTCCTCAGAAACTGATACCTGCTCAGCAGCTCCGGACCCATCCAAGGTAGAGACATCCGCCGGTTCCATAGTCGAAGAGTCTCACTGCATACCGGACTCCGAACGGGTCTTGGTAGAGGCCTGCTAATCCAGTGAAGCGGACATCAGAGGCTGCAAAAGCGCCTCACTGAGTACTGGCGAATTGGTGACTAGCTTAACGGAAGTGTTGTCGGCAGCTTTGAACCTATGCAGTCTGTCTCTCTTTATCCTTACATTTTTTCAGGAATATCGGTAGCGGGATGGCTTACTGAAGCCATTTCGGAATACGGAGATCAAGAACGAAAGTATTTAGCAACAATAAGGGCCCGACGATAAATTGTTCAGGCGTTGAACATGGCACAAAACCAAAAGCGAGGTACGTCGTGGTCTGGACCTAAACAGGTGACACAGTAAGAATGAAAATCTCAGCGTGGTATTTGCTTTCCACAGGCAAGACATTTTTTAACTTTTTCTGACATCAGAGCAAGAAAAAAGGATCCCCAATGGGGTACTTAGCTTTAGAAGAATTCAGGATGATTCAATTAGTAAACGAAAACTCAGGTGGTGGCCGACCGGCACTTGCGAACTGTTTCTGCTTCGGGCTCCTCGGCAAGAAAGACTGATGGAATGGTGTTGGCTGCCTGTTTTTATACCCTTAACGACCTGACATCAGTCCTGGAGCGACAGCATCTGACGCAGAAATACTAAGTCTCTGGTATTCGGGCTGACTGAGGGCTACCTGCAGGCAGACAACCCAAGTGTGATGACTGCAACAGTGAAACAAGAACATCTACCTTATAGTCTGGGCAGAAGGGGGCATAGCTAGTAAACCTGTGCCTGCCTTTCCCAGGAGTGTGGGTGTGTTTGTATATAAATCAAACCTCAAAGAGTGTGTGTGTGTGTGTGTGTGTGTGTGTGTGTGTGTGTCAGCTACTCAGGGGTAGGGACACTAAGCACTGGTTGGACAGAGAGGGTGCTGGAAATTTTGGCTTGGCCACTCAGCTGAGATCTCAACCCTACAGCTGTGACAGTGGGGAGTCTTATTAGGGATCTGGAGAAAGAGGGAGAAACCAGCCCCAGACTGTGACCTTTGTGTACTCTCAAGGGAAATTGCACTATACTGTGTGTGCACCTGTCATCCTCCCAGTGTGTATGTCCCCTAGCTGTTGCCAGTGGTGAGGACTGATGCTCCTTGATTACTAGGCCAGTGTAGGGGCTTCACAAGAGACTCCAAAACATATGTTAAACCTGGATCTTACATTTCCCAAAGATTCATTTTAAACAAAGGCACAAAGCAAGGGTATCCCTTGTCCCCTCTATAATTTGCATTAATTATTGAACTCTTAACTAGTAATATATGAAAGCAATGAGAAAATATATAACAAAAAAGTTATGTTCTTACCATAATGTTCCATCTGTGTTGTTGATCTTCATTCATTCATTACTGATGGGTGTCTGTTCCGGCCTCGGAACTGAATCGGCCATTATAACAAGCTCGCTCCAGCCAAAAAAATATCGAGCTAAGCTTTTACCCACAGTGCCCTTACTCCATATTACCTCAGATCGAGTTTGCCCATAAGGACAGATTAGAGAGAGAAAAGCAGAGGCTCCTTCCTGAGCAACT
This sequence comes from Protopterus annectens, assembly GCF_019279795.1. NCBI lineage: Eukaryota > Metazoa > Chordata > Ceratodontiformes > Protopteridae > Protopterus > Protopterus annectens. The sequence goes on along the minus strand of NC_056747.1, from coordinate 180,324,777 downwards.
ATCTTATCATAGGATAGGACCACAGCCAAACCTCCAAGAGTCTTTCGGAAGGGGATGGTGGGTGGGTTGTAATGAATGAATGAAGATCTCAACAACACAGATGGAAAATTATAGTAAGAACATAACTTCTTTATCTGATGTTGTTAATCTTCATTCATTCCTTACTGATGGGACAGAGTCCCTAGCTACCTTGTTTCCTGGGAGGCCCTATGGAAGAATATTCCTGAGTACCACTGAACCAAAGGAGGCTCTCTCCCTGGAGACCATATCCAATTTGCGTGATAAAGGTATGAGGAGAGGCCCATGTTGCTGCTGCACAAATGTCATCCATGGAAGCTCTTGCATGGAAAGCGACAGATGTTGCAACTGACCTTGTGGAATGTGCTTTGATCTTAGAAGGTATAGCAACTTTGTTACACTGATAGAAGAAATGCAATCTCTCAACCATTTAAATAAGGTAACCTTGAACACTGAATTTCCTAATTTTGGGCCGGAGTATGATATAAATAATTGGTCGGACTTTCGTATGGATTTAGATCTGTTGAGATAAAATGCAGTTGTCTGTGCACATCAAGCAAATGCAATGAATATTCTCCATTATTAGAGAAATTTGGAAAGAAGACTGGTAGCTCAATCGTTTGATTAATAATCAAATCAGAAATAACCTTGGGTAAAATGGAGGGATTAGTCCATAGTGATATTCTGTCCCTATGATACACAAGGTTTGTAACTCAGAAATTCATCTAGCTGAAGTAATGGCCACCAAGAATAAGGTTTTCCAGGATAAAATTTTAAATCACAAGTGGCGGCAGATTCAAATGGGGGGGGGGGGGGGGTAAGGCTTGTAGAACCAGGGTCAAATGCCATGGCTCAATCAGCTGTTTAAAGTGGGGTCTGATATGTAAAACTCCCTTCAAAAAAGTTTTACAGAGATGGTGAGAGATTAAGGAGGAGCCTTCGAAACCACTGTGGAAGTTGAAAATTGCTGCCAGGTGTATTCGAATGGAAGAAACTGCAGCTCCAGAATGAAGGAGATTAGATAGATGATCAAAAACCATGAACAGCGGTGGTGAAAAGGGATTTTTTTTTTTTTTTTTACGAGACTAAATAATGAATCTCTTCCATTTGCTGAGATAAAGTTTCCTGGTGGATGGTTTATGGGAAGCCAGAAGAATGTGACAGACAGGGGAGGACAGGTTGTTCTGCCTGGCAATCACTGGAAGTGGAGGAATCAAGCTGTCAGCTTGAGGTTCGATAAATCTGGATATGTCAATCCCTGTGGATGCAATAGTAGTTCCAGAGTTGAATCCAGAATCCATGGTTGCTGTAGTAGGCGAGTTCAAAGGAAGGGGAATCAAATTTGTCGTGGTCAGTAGGGTGCAATGAGGACTACTCTGCTTTTCAACCAACATGCTTTCATCAAGAATTGGGGGATCAGTGGGAGTGGAGGGTAAGCATAAAGAAGTCCCGTGGGCCAATCATGTACAAGAGCATCTCTCGGGGACTCCCCCTTCGGGAGAATTAGGGCAAAGTAGCTGCTGCATTTGTAATTTTGTGGGGGATGCGAACAGATTGCAGTGAGGCTGGCCCCAGCAAATGAATATCTTCTTTGCTACAACAGGTTTGAGGGACTACTTGTGAGGCAGGAGAATGCATCTGCTCAACTTGTCTGCAAGGAAATGCCCAGAAATGTGCATTGCTGTTAGAAAGTGGTTGGAAGCTATTGCCCATTGCCAAATTCTCATGGCCTCTTGACACAACAGGTAGGTTCATAGCAGGTTCATAGATTAGTACTAGACTAACTGCCCTTGCGAGCCATTTTAAGCCTAGCCAATTATCCCTTGTGAGACTCAAACCCTGCACCTTTTATTTGTAAGGCAAACACCTTAACCATTAGGCCACCCTCCCAACCCTAGGACTTTTGTTCTGCCTTGTTTGTTAGAGGTTGGGAGGGTGGCCTAATGGTTAAGGTGTTTGCCTTACAAACACAAGGTACAGAGTTTGAATCTCACAGGGGATAAATGGCTAGGTTTAAAATGGCTCACAGGGGCAGTTAGCCTAGTACTAATCTATGAACTATGATGTACCAGACTACTGACATGTTGTCGGACTGGATGACAATTGTTCCTGAAGGGAGAACAGATTGAAATGCTTGCAATGCTAGAAGCACCGCCCTCAGTTCTAGAGCAGTGATATGCAGATTGGCCTCTATGGACGACCAAGTACCTTGGACAGTCTCTCCCTGGTAGTGATCCCCCACCCGATCAGGGAGGCATCCGTGGTCACTATGGCTTTGGGGAGAAAGGTTGACTTCATAGGTTCACTTCTGGCTTCATCCTCCAAACTGTCTTGTTTGCACTGATTTGTTATCCTGATTTGAAATGTCATGGGGAGATTCAAAGGGGACCACTGTGTTAGCAAAAGCCACTGAAGAAGCCTCATGTGCATTCTTGTCAGTGGGACCATTGTTATAGATGCTGCCATGGACCCTAGTAGTTTAAGGACTGCCTGAGCCGGCACTATGTCCCATCACCCGAGGGAGGTAGACTAGACAAGATTGGGTATCAGATTCTGCCCCTATTAACTCCAGTCTTTGAGAAGGGATTAGTTTGCATTTGTCCTTGTTTACTGTTATTCCTAGGTGTTTCAAGAGACGTAGAGTGTAATGGATCGCTGAGACTAGTAGATGCTTGGTTAGGGCAGTGAGGAGCCAATCGTCTAGATATGGAAACACCCGGAATCCTTGCAGTCTCAAATGAGCTGTTACCACTGCCATGCATTTGTTGAACACTCTGGGGGCTGTGGAGAGACCAAAAGGCAGTGCTCAGGATTGGTAGTGATTGGCTCCCAGCTGGAAGTGGAGAAATCTTCTGGAGAGCTTGTCCATTTTTAAGTAGTAATACACCTTCTGAAGATCTATAGAGCACGTCCAATCGTCTTTGCCCAGGAAGGGGAGTATAGACTATATCGTGACCATCTGGAATTTTGCGTGTTTGATGAATATATTTAGGATGCTGACGTCGAGAACTGGCCTCCAGTCACCTGTTTTCTTTGGCACCAAAAAGAACCTTGAGTAAAAATCAGATTCTGTTTGGTTTGGAGGGACTGCTTGGATGACTCTGCTTTGAAGCACCATTTGGATTTCTAGAGCTGCTGCTTCCCTTTGACTGGGTGGAATGTAGGAAATGCACCTTAAAGGCCTTGGGAAAATATTGGAAGGGAATGTGATACCCTCTGGTAATTATCGTCTGCACCCAAGAGTCTGTGGTTATTTTTTGCCAGGTAAAGTGGTGTAGAGAAAAACGACCCCTGACTGCTTCCAGAGCCAAGCAATTGGGACGCTCTTCAGGAGCACTGATAGGGCTGTCCAGAAAAAGAATCTCTAGACCCCTGGTTACACGGACCCCCTCTGCCTCTAAAGGGGTGCCTTCCAGCTGAGTTCCCCCCTCTACCCTGGGGGGAAAAGACTTGTCATGCGTGTCACGGAAAGGACCTTGGGATTTTTTGTACCACATCTTTCCATTCCTCTGATTCCTGGAATAGGATCGTTGATAGGGAAAAACATACGCCTACAACAGACAAGGTCTTACTTTCCTTTCCACACCTGGCTAAAGTGTCTTTTACCTTTGGGCCAAAAAGAGAAGAAACCTCTACAGGGGCATTTAGGAAGGAAGACTTAAAAGGATTCGTGAAGTCAAATGGGTGCATCCAGGTGTGATGCCTCGTGACAACGCCTGGACCCGCTGCTCCATCTGCCCCTTCGGTAGAGTGGGAAATCAACCTCATGGATGAATTATAGGACGACTCCAGGGTCGCAAGCTGTGAGGCAACCTTATCCTGTACCTCATCAGAGACTGCTCCTGCCAGGGTTTCTGAGAGTTCTGAAATTAGGTCTCCCTGAAGCCAAGTAAAGTGTGCCGGATAATTCAGGGACCGGATGGCAAAGGTCGCTGAAGAATACACCCACTTCCCAAGTCTATCGCCCGAGACTCCCTGTTTGGGGGATGGACAGTACAGCTCTCCTCGGCGAGCTCTTTTTTAGTTGCCGCTGCCACAACCATAGCATCTACTGGAAGGCCCTTGGACCAGTGTGGGTTGCCCTCTGGAGGGGAAAGAATTTTGTCTGGCCTTCGGGGGATAGTTTCAATGGTATCAGGGCTCATCCACGCGTGCTGCACAATGAGTTGGATAAGGTCATCTGCAGGTAGGGTCACCCAGGAAGTACAGGGCCAGGCCCAGAAAGCCTGCAAGAATATGGACTCCTCAGAGGAAGGGGTGGTGGACTTCCAATCACCCCGCTGCTTCAGGATTTTTAACAGGTCTGCAAAGAAGACATCGTCAGGGGGCAACCGTGGGGACACTTCCCCCTCATCTTAGTCCATATCTTCGGTCAGAGATTCTTCTGGGGAATCCATGTGCTTCGTCTTGCACAATCTCTTGCAAGGAACCTCCTTGATGGGAGTGTCCAAGGAGGATCCTGGAGAGGGGGCCCCTTGTTGAAGGTTGTCTTGAGGTTCCTGAGCCTGGTGTCCATGAGTAGTGGGCTGCATCAGCTGTGGCTCAGAGGAAGGGAAAGGGTGGATCTCCAGAGCCGGAGGGAAAAACTGAGAGCGTGCAGAGGCCAGTGCCCTCTCCATCACCTGGAAAGCAGGTCCTCCCAAAGAGGGGTGGGAGCCCAGAATAGAGAAAGGCAACCTCGGGACTAGGATCACACCTTGCTCCGAATGGTAAAAGAAATACCCACGGGGTAGGGAAAGGCCTATACTAGCGATGGTACAGAGAGTACCAAACTTGGTAGACAAGGCAGAAAAAAGGAGGGGGACAAACAGATACACAAGATTATGCGATTAAACACAGAGAAAAATAAGAGTTTAAGAAAGGCAATAAACAATTTAAATTAGTATTGAAAAGTTTTAACTGACTTAGCTGAGAGCTGGCTTGACGCGTCTTGTTTTGTACACGGCAAATGAGATCTGGGGTAATACGGAGAATGGCACTGTGGGTAAAAGCTTAGATCAAGAGTTTTTTGGCTGATTCGAGCTTATTTCTGCCAATTCAGTTCCGAGAATGGAACAGACACCCATCAGTAAGGAATGAATGAAGATTAACAAAATCAGATGCAAGTTTAAAGATAAATATACATATAATTGGCAGAAAAACAACTAAAATCAAGATAGAGGTAAGAATGTCGGTAACCATTCTGAAAAAAAAATTGAAGAACTGTTACTTATAAATATAGAGTATATTTTAGTGCATTTATTAAAACTGTATTTGCCTTAATATTGTTACAACTCAAGTGCTCTAGTTTGCACTGCATCTGAATTGTTTTAGTGTGTTTTAGCTGCTTTTCTGTATATGTAGACTTTTCTATATATGTAGACTAGCTACTTATTCTACTGTTTGACTGCCTCTTAAATCGTTTTTCAGTTGTGCACTTGCCTTGTTTCATTCAAAAAGTTTTAAATTGCTAATTCTGTAGAGTTTTAATTGCATTTACTATTTAGGACTACACACTAAAGTGTGTTAGACTTTTCTGTGTTTATTTACTGTATTATTGCATTGTTTAGCCTGTTTTAACCAACCCCCCCCCCCCACAAAATACTATCATGTTTGCTCGTTTCCTGCCTTTCCTAGCTAGTATAGTCCAGATCCCAAGCTTTGCTGGTTTCAGGACTTCATTTTCTGTGTTCAGAGCTATCCAGACCTTGCTGTGGTAGAGGGAAGTCCTACTACTTACCAGTGGGAGTGGTGAGCAGTGTACTGCCCATCTAACACTAGAGGAGTGGTTTCCAGCTCTGAAACTGTAATTTTATTAGCCATTTTGGGCTGATTTCTATCCCTTTCAACATTCTGGCTTAAAAACACGTGTGTTTGCGCATTTTTCACATCATGCAGCAAGCGGGGCTACGGTTAAACTATTCCAGATGCCAGAAAGTCTGCTCTTCAAATTTTCCCTTAGGACTAGCTGGTTTCTCAGTAGTAGCACTAAAATCTGAACCCCTGTGACTAGCACTTGCTCTAGAACCTGCTGGAAAGCACTAGGAAGCCTTAAACTGATACACGCACTCAACTTCCTTGTTAATAAGGAGAAATTAATTGTAGGCGCTAAACAGCCAATAATTACAAAGTACCTTGCAAAGGTAAGGGAAAACAGCTCTAGTACTTTACAAAAAAAAGCACCTAAACAGGCATATCCAAGGGTCAGCTTCCGGTGATTTCTTCTGTCCACCTGATGAATCTGGGCATACTGGGGCAATGCAGCAACTGCCTCATATACACAGGCAACCCTCTCCTCCTACCACCCAACACTACAACCTGTGAGAGATGCACTTATATAGTCAAACTGGAAGCAAAGCTCTCTCCAGCTAAGATTGTGCTAGACAGTCAAGAGGAGAAGATTAACAGCTGCACTACACCTCAAGCAACACATAGCCCTTCAAAACCCACATCATCAACACCCACACATAGCAACACTAAACCCACATACGCAGAGGCCATTAACATTAACCTGCCCAAGCAACAAGGACCTCTGAAGCTGAAATGCAAACACCAGTCACAACCAAAGTGACACATACCTCACAACACCAGTATGCCACCCAACAACAGCCCCTAAGGCAAGACAACGTACTCAACACTTTAGTCATAGTTGACTCTATAGTCAGGCACACTGATGTCCCACTCATCAGGCTGAGCAAGTAGAAAATTACAGTCAGTTGCCTGTCGGGGTCAAGGCTCCATCACATAACGCATGCAATCAAGTCACTCCACAACAAGTACAAATACAATGCTGTCATTGTCCATGTTGGAGTGAATGACTTGAGATGTACCTCCCTGGACTATATGAAGAGAGACATGGAAGAGCTCTCGGATCATGTGGCCCAGGCAGGTATGACCCTAGCCCTGAGTAGCATCCTGCCTTCGCCCAGAATGATACCACAGTATAAGGACAAAATGACTGACTTCAACAACTGGCTAAGCTTCTGGAGTCATTCAAAGGGGATCCAGTATCTGTCTGCCTGGGACAACACGATCGACAAACCACGATGCTTTGCCAGAGATGGTATGCACCTGTCACCCCTGGGATTCAAGTTACTGGCTAAAGCTCTTGCCACCCCTATAGTGCCTTTTTAGGCAAGGTTCAAAGGACAAAACCAACACCGTAACAGATACAAGCATGCAAAATCTGAAGGTAATGGTACTCAATGCTAGAAGTCTAAAGCTCAAAATGCACTCTCTCGAGGCACTCCTAAAAATGGAAAACATCGACATCTGTGCAGTAACTGCGACCTGGTTCAAGACTCCAGAGAGCACCCCTGCAATACCAGGCTACAACTATTACCACACATTTCGGCCACCAAACTAAGACCGAAACACTAAAGGTGGAGGAGTGTCCATATTCACCAAGGATATTCACACCTCCAGGCTAGTTGCCCAACACAATGCATCTGAAATTCTCCAGGTGCAACTAACACTAGGTAAGACTGCAATCCAAATTGTAGCTTGCTACAGATCCCTCACCATGTCCCAAGATTCTCACTACACCTTTCAAAATACACTGGAAAATATTAAGATACAACCAAACACCCTAATACTGGGTGATTTCAACTACCCTGCCATTAACTGGGAAAACTACTTGGGTACCAACACCTTTTCCCAACGGTTCTTGGAATTCATAAATTCCAATGCCCTGGGTCAGCTAATCCATTGTCCCACCAGGGGCTCCAATATCCTAAACCTGGTCATTACCAACATGGGAGACAGATGCTCCACATCAGTGGTCACCCTCTCATTGGTCAGGTCTGACCATAAGCAAAATCACCTTTGACATCCACATCCCACCCCCACCCCCCAGTAAGGAAACCTCTAAAAAACCTCTCTAAAGTCAACTTCATGCTACTTAAGTCAGAAGTGACAAACTTCATGGCACCCATGCAGACGGGAGCTGAAAGTTTGACTGCTGAATCCTACACTAAGGCACTGTACGAGCACATCCATTCATGCATGAATTGTGCCATCCCAACTAGAACCAAGATGCTCTCCTCCAAAAAAGGAAGCCAATCTGGTGGTCCCCTGCCATAAAGAAACTATACAACAGAAGGAAGAAACTGTTGCAGAAAAGAGGAAAATCCCAGGATGCAAAAAATTCCCTTACCAGCCTCAGTAAAAAGCTGAGATCCCTCATAAAATCCTCCAAAGCTAGTTACGAAAATAAAACTGACAAAGATTCCAAAGACAACCACAAGGCATTCTATAGTTATGTCAAGAATCTAAATGGCAATGCTCAGATCTGCTCTAAGTTACAACAGAATGGCATTAAATATACTGATCCCAAATATATTGCCAATATCCTGGCAGATCGATTTAGTGCCAACTTCACCCCCCTCTCACCCACTAAAGGGCCCATTTCAATACCAAACGATTGCCAAATTCCGGTAATCACGGCCACACAGGTAGAAACTGCACTCTCCATAGCTAAGAATACAGAATCCATGGGACCAGATGACATCCCAGGCTGTATATACATGAACTATAAAATGAACTGGCACCTCAGTTAAGTGTCATGTTTAATCATAGCCTCACCTCAGGCTTCATGCCCACTGAGTGGCTCATAGCTACAGATATCCCACTCCACAAGGGGGATCCACCTCGGATCCTGATCTGCAAGGGCATGGAACGCATTGCCATGGAATTTATAAACAGACAATGGCAACCTTCAAACACTGGACTCCACCCAGTTTGGGTTCGTGAAGGGCCGATCTTGTCTCATGAACCTGACTGATTTCTTCGAATCAGTCTCCAGAGCTGTGGACGAGGGTAAGGTGGTCCAAACAGCCTATGTGGACCTCACAATGGCCTTTGACACCATCCCCCCACTCTGGAATCATAGATAAACTTACTAAGCTGGGCATAACTCCCTACATCACTCGATGGGTTGCCAACTGGCTTACTGACAGAACCCAGACTGTAAAAGCAGCCGACTCCAAATCCAGCTCCACACAAGTGATAAGTGGAGTACCTCGGGGTTCAGTCCTGGGACCGCTCTTGTTTGGTATCTACTTCCCTGAAGTACAGGCCAACACTAAGGGACTCTGGCTAACAAAGTTCACAGATAACTGCAAACTGGGAGCCATTATTGAATCCCCCAAATGATGTGGATATTCTGCAAAAGGGCCTTACAGAAACAGATGCTTGGTACCAGAGCCATGGGCTTAAGCTTAATGCTAAGAAATGTATAGTTATCCCCTTTGGGGAAAACCATGTACCTTCTTCCTCTTAGCCCACTCCCACCCCTTTCATCCGCTTCACTGTTGATAATTTGCTGTATGTTAAGGTATTTAGCCCCTCTTAATAGTCATAGCCTTCAGTCCCTCCTCCTTAGTACTTGTTCTTCACTAAACGCCAAACAGAGGTGCAAAGTCTCCAGCTGCTTTTTTCTTTAGCTACATTGTGTGTAGCAAACAATGAGCAAAGGCAAAACCTTCCAGTCCTTGAACAAGGGTGCCTGCATGCTTACCTTATTTCCTTGGCTGTCCTTTGATAATTAGCTAGGTTTGCAGAATGCCTTGGATTCTCCCCTGCTACTTTAAATTCCAATAGATGGTTTCCCTCCCTTCCCCCACCCTCCCCAAGTGATTGCTCAGGTACTACACACCAAAGGTTTTAAAAACCCTGGATGCCATATTTGCTCTAATTGCAGCTGGAAGTCCTCCAGGTGTAGCATCTCTAGTAAGTGATAGTATCATTTTTCTTTTTCTCAATGTTGTATTTGACACTGTAAACTCACTGTCCCTACACAGAGTATTGCAGTAATTTCTCTCTAAGGTAGCTTTCCAGTTATTTTTTATTTTTGCTGGCATAGTTTATATTTGGATATCAGAAGCTTATGTTTTTGTTTTTGCTTGCTTCCAATTTCAGTAAACCTGACTCAGAGTTCCTCTAAATGACAGTGCTAAGGTAGAAATGCTCTTTCTTTTTTAAAGTGCTGAATGATATGTACGGTAAACTGGTGAAACTGCTACATTGCTGCAATATTGTCTGGTAATAGTATATTCCACCTAGTTACACCAACTGCTGCTAATGAATACTCTTGTTTCTGTAAGTTAAACATACATTGTAAAGTGCTGAATGATATTTATGGTAAACCTGTGAAACTGCTACATTGTTGCCTTATTGTCTGGTAATAGTAAATTCCAACTAGTTACACTGCTGCTACTGTATATTCTGTTTCTGTAAGTTAAACATACATTGTAAAGTGCAGAATGATATTTATGGTAAACTGGTGAAACTGCTACATAGTTGCAATATTATCTAGTAATAGGATATTTTAACTAGTTATACTGACTGCTACTGAATAAGACTGGTTGCAGAGTCTGAATGTATTTCTTTTGATGACTTCTAATAGGCTATGTTCACTTGCTCTGCTATCTTCACAATATTTATGATGTTTGTTTGTCTTTTCGGCTTTTCCCGGTTAAGGGTCGCCACAGCGGAACTCCAGTCCGCTAATGATTGGCAGCAGATTTTTTTTATGGTGCCGAGTTGCCAGCCCGATGCCCAACCTTCAGCGAAGGCATGCCTATTCATGCATGTCTTTCGGAAGCCACTTGGCCGCGGGGAGGACATGCAGACACCAAACAGAAGGCACTCCAACAGACAATCGAACAGTAGAACCACTTGTTGTGAGGCAACAATGCTACCACTGTAACACCGCGGTTCTGTACAATATTTATGATGGTTGTGCTTATTTTGATGTCTTTATTTTATTGCTTTTAGTCCTACATTCTTTCCTTTTCTCTTCTTTGCAACTTTTAGAGCCACCGAGGACCTGATCGGTTTGCCCCCCCCCCCCTCACTTGTGTGAGTAAGGAATCCTCTCACTCCAGCTAAAAGCAAAGAAAAATCAAACCAGCAATCATCCAAAAATAGACTGCAGCCCCAGGCTTAACTCCAGGAACCTTGTTGTTGCCACTTGTGTAGTGTAGGTGCCAGCTTTTGTGACTACCGTTATGCCTTGTTAAAATCTGTTACAGTCAGCTAGAGTGCATACCCCAGGGGCAACAGCTGCAAACCATCTTCCTCTTAGCCCACCCCCACCCCTTTCATCCGCTTCACTGTTGATACTTTGTTGTATGTTAAGGTACTTAGCCCCTCTTAATAGTCATAGCCTTCAGTTCCTTCTCCTCAGTACTTGTTCTTCACTAAACACCAAACAGAGGTGCAAGTCTCCAGCTGCTTTGATCTTTAGCTACATTGTGTGTAGCAAACAACGAGCAAAGGAGAATACAAATATAAAAGAGAATAAAATCTGCTATTGCAGACTAGTAAGCAGCATACAAATTCTACCTGTGGTGTACTCCTACACATAGTTTTTCTTGGAGAAACCTTCCAGCCCTTGAACAAGGGTGCCTGAATGCTTACCTTATTTCCTTGGCTGTCCTCTGATAATTAGCTAGATTTGTAGAGTGCCTTGGATTCTCCCCTGCTACTTTAAATTCCAATAGATGGTTTCCCTCCCCAAGTGATTGCTCAGGTACAACACACCAAAGGTTTTAAAAACCCGGGATGCCATATTTGCTCTAATTGCAGCTGAAAACCCTCCAGGTGTAGCATCTCTAGTAAATGTCCCTGGACTAGGTGATAGCTTTTTAGCTAGGTTCTATCTGGACGGTGTAGCTCCGCTCACTTCGTTCACCCCCCATCCCCCCCCCATATTATTACCTTTATACCTATCCATACAACCACACCCCTTCACTTCCTCCCAAATCCCCCACCCCTCTACTTCCTGTTCTCAAACTACCTCCCTTCTTTGCTCCTCCCCACACTTACCTATTATCCACTATCAAAGACTACTATACCTTACGCCCACCCCTTCCTATCATCCTCTGTTCTACAGCCCATAAAGTGACATGTCTCTTACAACTCAAATTGTACTCTTACCTTCTCTACTCCTTATACTCTATCACCTCACCTCCTATCACTCACAATTACCTACTCCCTATTTCCATCCCTCAAACACCACTCAACTCAAGTACTACATCACAACCCTATCTACTAATTTGTCCCTCCATCCTTCTCCCACCACTCCCATTCCTAAAACAAAAATATCTCCCCCTCCCCCTTAAAACATAAAAACAAAGTCTACTTACTCAAATTAAACCCCCATTAAAAACCTCTGCTTCTATCTGGTGACATTCATCCTAACCTAGGCCCTACAGACCCTACCCTGAACTATAACCCCCCTGTATCTAAACCTGCCACCCCCTCCAACCCACAAAAAAAGTACAATTCTGCTCTATCAACGTCAAGAGCCTTGTAAATAAAGTTCACAAACTCCATGCTTGGATAGCTAACTATACTCCTGACATAGTTACCCTAACTGAAACATGGTTAAAACCACACCATCTGGACAGTAAAATCATCCCTCCTGGCTATAATATCCTTAGATTAGATCGATCTAAAACAAAAGGAGGAGGTGTCTCCATACTCTACTCCAAATGTCTCTCCCAAATCAGTACCACACTAGACTTACCCTCCTTCTTACCAGCTAAACTCCTACTGACCAACTTAAAACTTAACAGTTTCAACACCATAACTGTTGCAGCAATCTATATTCCCCCTGGTGATAATATTAACATACTTGAGAACATGCTATCTCACCTGTCACATACCATCCACAATGAAATAATTATACTGGGAGATGCAAATATCGATTGGCTTACAATACAAGCTCCCAACACTACTTCCTGTATAAACCAACATGGGTTTAAGCAACTAATCACAACCCCAACCTACATTAATAAATCTCACCTACCTAGCTCTCTTCTAGACTGGATATTGGTCTCCCACCCTTAAAACTATCATAACTCCCAAACCCTTACAAATGCCCTCAGAACCACTGCCCTATAACAGTTACCAGACATACTCCCCACCTTACCAAACCTAACAAATTTATTACCACCCGCTCAGTTTCTCATTTCTGTCCTAACTCCTTTATTCACCAGCTCTCCAAAATTAACTGGTCTTACCTCACCACTCTTCCTTTAGATGAAGCTGTCCACTCCTTCAACACTACATTCCTAAACATTCTTAACTCCCTTGCTCCTCTTCGCACAATTAGAATCAAATCTAATACTGCTCCCTGGCTCACTAAATCTACCTGAACCCTCATGAAAGACCGGGATAAGATTTGGAAAATGTATACTAAAACTAGGACCCCTTCTCTTCTTCAGAAATATAAAGAACTCAGAAATAAAATAAAAAAAAATCATCCATTATGACAAAATAAACTTCTATGCCAATCCTCCCTCTACTCTTAAATCAGACCCAAAGAAATTCTGGAGCTCTATTAAACAGACTCTTCATCCAGGAAACCCTTCCACTCCTAACCCAGGTCCCAATGCAACACCTGAAGACACAGCCAACAAATTTAACAATCATTTTATAAACTCAACAACCTCCATAATAAACTCTCTCTCCCGCAGAAACAACACTAGCAGCCCCACAAACTCTATACCTCTTCCAAACCCTCCTAACTCCTTCTCTCTAAAAGCAGTTATCACCTACCTATGTAAAGTCATTACTCTCTAAACGTAAACCTTGCTCCCCATCTGTTGACAAGCTACCCTCTTACTTCCTGCAGATTGCCTCTGATCCTCTTGCCTATCCTGTATCCATCGTAATCAACTGATCCATTTCTGAATCCTATGTCCCCACTGTATGGAAGAATTTCTTTACTTTACCCATTCACAAAGGGGGCAACTCCTCAGACATATCCAACTTCAAACCGATTACCATATTCTCTCCACTCTCAAAAGTCCTAGAGAAATGCATTCACGAGCGGGTAATGCATTACCTTCACCAGGAAAACCTTCTCACACCCACACAGCATGGTTTCAGTCCGAAGCATAGTACAACTACTGCACTCATATCATTCATCAACACAGTCTCCCTAGCTTGTGATAACAGTAAACTTGTCTCATGCCTATTCCTTGACCTTTCTAAAGCCTCTGACACGGTCTCTCACCCACTCCTTCTAGATAAACTCACTAATTTGCACTTCTCTCCCTCTACTATCTCCTCATTCTCCAGTTATATCTCTACCCGCCAGCAATCAGTTAAATGGCTCTCTGCACTATCCTCCCCTCTCACTGTACAAATGGGAGTCCCCCAAGGGTGTATACTTGGACCACTACTCTAATATTTTCACCAACTTGCTCTACTTCTCTTGCCCCAGCCATCTCTTGTGCAATATGCTGATGACTCAACTGTTATACCAATTGCTGACAACCCAACTGACCTCCACTCAACTACCCAGACATCCTCCCACACCATTGAGACTTGGCTTAGTGATAGCAAACTAATACTTAATCCAAAAAAAAAAAACTAAGCTCCTACTCTTCCTCCCTAAAAACATCACCACACTGAAAAGTACATTGACCATCTTATTCTGCAACAACACTATCATCTCAGCTGAATCTAGTACTAAATTGCTAGGTGTTACAATAGATGATCAGCTTAAGTTTGATCTCCATATTACTAACTTGGTAAAAAGAACTCATCAGAAACTTGGGACACCTTTTCCATAGCAAGAAATACTTAACTAACACTGCCTGAATAACTCTCTCCCAAGGCTTCATTACTCCCAACACTCCTATACAGCTGCCACATATTCACAAACCTAAATTCTACACTTAGGGGGTTGGGAGGATGGCATAATGGTTAAGGTGTTTACCTTGCAGACACAAGGTGCAGGGTTTGATTCTCACATGGGGTACTTGGCTAGGCTTAAAATGGCCCACAAGGGCAAGTAGCCTAGTACTAATCTCTTAACCTCTTAATCTTATTTCCAAGCTTGAAACTACCTATAATAAGTTTGCCAGATTTGTAGCTAACCCAACCTACAAGTCACATCACTGGTTATCACTACAGCAACTAGACTGGCTAGAATTCCCTCAGCTGCTCCAACTATACCAACTACAAATCATCCACTCTATCCTCTATCTACCCTCCTTCTGCCCCAGCCTCTCCACTATCATATCCAAATATTCCCCTGCTAGGATGCTACGTAGCTCAAATCAAGAATTATTAGACATCTACAAACCAAAATAGGCTGCCTTCTCTAACTATAACCCAGCTACATCCTGGAACCAACTCCCCTTGGAAATAAAATCCCATCAGCATAGCAAAAGTTTCAAATTAGCCAAAAGGAAATACCTAAAAACAAAGTGGTCTTGTCACTGTAGCCAACCACCCAGAAACCACCATCCTTTCACCTATTTCACCACCTCACTCAATGTATCTCTAACAAATATTCCCCTGCCTCTTCTACCTCTTCCCTTCCTCTATCTCCAAACACTCTTAATTCTTACAGTCTCAAAACAACCTACCTGTCTAGACTGTCTCCTATACTCTACCTCCCCTACATCTCCTTCTAGCCATTCTTACTTTCCTTTCTTGTTTCCAAACACATACAGAACTAGATCCTACTCACTTTAAATAAGCATCTGCCTACTAACTAATTTTGCTCTAAGCAGCTTAAATAATATTGTAACTAGTCACATTTTCTTCTATGAATTGTTTAAAACCTTGTTTGTAACAACTCACATACTTGTCTGCCAATTGTTAATACTCTGTATAATTGAATTGCCTGAGGAGCTTCGTTTTCTCTCCAGGTCTCTGCTTGTAAGATCCTATAGCTGATTGTTACTACTATGTTACTAAAATCTAATAAATTGTTTTCTAGTCCTGAGGAGCTTTTCTCCCCGGGTCTCTGCTGAAAATGAGCCAAAAGCTCAGCCAGACTAACCCAGTTATCAAATGTAAAATAAAATAAATAAATAAATAAAAATGAATTACCACATAGGTGGCAGTACACTAAACACCGAAAGTGTGATGAGAGATTTAGGGACACAGGTGGACAGTGGTCTCACCTTCAATAACCACATCGCCACAACAGTCAGGAAATCCTTTTATGTGGCACACCTCATCACTAAGGGCTTTTCATCCAGAAAAGAGGAGGTCATTGTCCCACTTTACTTATCCTTCCTTAGACCCATTATAGAGCACAACGCCCAGTTTGTTATGTACATCACAAGACATCTGCAACAGCCGGAAAGGCCGCAGAAATACCTCACTAAAAAAATCACAGGCCTAAAGCAGATGCCCTAAGCTGACCATCTAAAAAAACTCCAGCTATACTCTGTGGCACATTGTCTACTCAGAGGCGATCTCTGCTTAACATACAAGGCCATGTCAAACCCTGAGCTGTTGGACATGCTTCACTTAAAGAAATCCCAATCCCTCAGAGCCACACGCTCCAGGGATCTAAACCTTGTCATCACAATGAGCAAAACATGCTGGAGGGATTAGGTTCCTGACCCAGAGACTCCCCATACTCTGGAATAGACTGCCCATACATGTCAAGCAGAGCGCCTCCTTGGCCCTCTTCAAAACGAACCTTAACGATTGGATGGGAGATAGGAAATTCACCCCAGGGATCACTTCAGTCACCCTACAGGGGTCCAGGGAAGTAAATATTGTGGGAAGAAATATCCGGGGAATTGTTTGGCTAGGCTTGTATAGGCCCTAGTGCCGATAGCCTAGTACCAACCTATGAACCTTAATAAAAGATGGAATGAATGTTTTTTTTTTTAACTTTTGAGAATAGATTAGTACGTATTAAAATTATTATATTACCCAAAATTATATAGATATTGAATTCAATAGCTTTAATACCCGACGAAAAAACTTTTACAGAAAATGGAAAAAATGTTAACTTCATTCTTATGGTACCCTACACAGCTGAGAATTGCTAACAGAAACCATAAAAGATTATGGGAGTATGGCAGTGTCAGCTTCCCAGATATAGAATCTTATTCTGTTGCTGCAAATTTGAATTCTATTACACTATGGCTAGACTCCACTTACACTAATCAATGGAAAACCATTCAGGAGCAGATAATACTCAATTCTTATAATTTTATCAAATATGATAAATTAAAAATATGTAACAATCCTTTCATCTGGTTAATACAACTTACTTTAGAAGGAAATTCATTTCAATTGTTAGATTCTGCACATATGAAATCAATTCTTAAAACAGCTAAGAAATATCTTTTTAAAACTCAATTCATATCAAAGTGGAAATGTTTATGGTTTCCAAATGCACACACCTCTATATTTAAGGAAAGTCAGAACAATGGTAAAATGAATTTACTAAAAAGGAAGTGATTAGTATTGTGGTCTGATTGCTTTGAAAAAGGAAACGCTAAATTGCCAGTATATTTAATGAAAGATTATAAACTGAATGAATCTGTTAGCCAGTTAATATTCTCCATCAGTAAGAAATTTAAAAAAATTGTAGATATGAGTAAAGAATAACAAAGCAATATTCCCCCATTATATGAATATATGAATGCTATCTTTGAAGGTAAACTGACCTACAAAGGAAGCTTTTCCAAGTTATACAAGTTAATAATCATTTTGATGCAATATTCTGTAACTTTTTAGACAGTAGTGAACAGAGTGACTCAACAGTTGGTAAAAATAAAACTTTGTTACTTAAATTAGTCAGACTTCAAGATTACACTGCAAAGTTTTTATATGAAAATATATAGAGAATGTCTGTTACTCCCTATAAAATCTCTAAGTTTAGTAAAGTGACTTCTTCCGTTTGTTGGAGATGTAGTAAGGACATAAAACCTGACTGGACACATGTTTATGGATTGTGAAAAATTAAATGTATATTCGGAAGGGATGCATTTGTTTTTAAGGGGTCCGATAATTGTTCTTTAAACTCATTACAGCCGAGTGTACCTCTAGGCGTTTCTGCAGTTACCTCCTACTGTTCCTCTAGGCATCAAATATTGCTTATTCATATTTGCATTAAAAATTCCAAAGCAGAGCTACATGCAAGATATTAGAATATTTTATCTTGAAACATACATGATGGTAAACACGACTGTATTTGACCTCTGTCAAACGTATTTGTTAGAACTTTAAGGTGATAACTTCATTTTTTAAAGGCTCAAGCCACACCCACTGGGACTTAAAGGTACACACTCAAAAGAGCTGTACTGGGGGGAATGAGTTAACTAGATCAGTAATACTAATGAATGTCTCACTCCCTGTATTGTAGAAGCCAAACAATAAAACAAATTTTGGAGTCTTTTGGCAGTTTGCTAGAAAAGTTATTACAAAAAACTGGAAATAAAACTAATTTCCTACGTTCAAATAATTTTTAAATTTAACAGCACTACTATGTAAAACTGAAAAATAAATTATTAGAATAAGCTCAATAAATCATATTAAGAGTTTTAGTGGTTGGGACAGCCTTGAAATGCTGCTACTGAAATACTAAGACTCCTAATGTGTTAAATGTAATAGACTACTTTGATGATTCAATGTACTCCTAACATTGTATAACAGTAATGTTGAATTTCTTCCTTTTTGTGTATGTATATTATAAATACATTAAATAAATAAATATGTTCTTAGAAAAGAAGTGACACTGCAATGCTTAATGTATTTTACTGATGTGATATCAGAATGCAAAAAAAAAAGAATACTGAATTAAAACAGTCTTTCCTGGCGGTGTTGAAAGAGTAGTAAAATGGTAGTAAGGTGAATTTTGATAATCAGAAGGTGGCTATTTGGCACGCACCTGTGTGAAAAAGAAAGATAAACAGAAGGTGTAGTTAAGGGATATGGATAACTTAGCAGAGACGGAGGATGAATGCAAAGTAAAATAGGAATCAAGTGAAAAAATATCATTGTTCATATATGTATATCCAGTTTTGAGAAGGCTGGAAGCAGCCATGTGAATTTACAAAAAAGTGGAATATGGTTGAAAGATGCATAAAGGGTCAGGAGACTGTGCAACATTTGCCACAGAATGGACTATTAAACTGGAAGGAAATGAGAATATTAAAACTAGGGTATGAAGATCTTTGCAAATTTTGAAAATATTTTACATTTCTTTTTTCCTTATTTAAATCGGATCATGCTGTCATATTATTTAATGACTTCAGATGCATGGCAACAAATGACAATGGAAATCTGTCTGACTGCAAAATCTGCCAAACAAGTCCCCCTGCCAGCACCTCAGACACCCAAGCCACTAAACGAGCCCTGGTCAAGGCTTTAGCCCTCTTATCCATGACAATGGCTAATTTTACAACAAAATATTTGAATAACCCAGAAAGGCTATTTAAAAATTGCTACACAACTGGAACTGGTGAATGTTAAATTCATTTACTTGTAAAGTTATCAAAAGTATCACAGCTGTTAATTTTTGAAGCGGTCTGTAGGCTGCTTGATAATGTCTGCAAAGCTGAAAGAATGTTGTTTTCTCAAATCTGCAAGGTTAACTAAGACATGTATTAATGTTTTTATAAACACTCAAAAGACGTGTGCATACGAAAATACTACATTTACATTTTGAGAATAAATGTGAAACTAGAATTTAACAGTAAACGGAAAGGTGAAACAATACATTTGTTTAAAATAGATAGTACTTAGCAAAGTTAACCAATGTCTTTAAAGATGTATATTAATTTGGACCAAGCCTCCAAGTATCTTTTTGACCAAAATGGTCAAAAAATTCTTTGGAACTAATAAATTTAAATCTGTTTTTTCAAGCATGGTGATTATACTTACAATAACTGTTTATATTTCATAGACAGTTTTCACTGAATTGCTTGATGACACAAATATGATGTGTTCAGAGTCAAGAAATGTAGAACTGAATACAATTGTAAGGACAAAAGCAAAAGCTCGATGTACAACAGGATGGTTTAGATGCTTAAATTTATATAAAAATATAAAACTGGCTAAAATGGAGTAATTAGTAATACTTGCAAGAACAGAAAATACAGGGATTTCTAAAATGTGGAGTGAAAGTTATGATGAATGGCCAAAATTATTTAAAATGCAAACAAATAATTAAAAAAAATTGAAGTGTAAAACATTGTAAAGTTTGTGCATAAAGTGCTTTACTGACCACAAAGTAGTGCTTGCACAGGAAAGTAAAATTTGTTTGAAGGTGTTTGTCTCCTTCTATCAAGCGCCAATGAGAAGTGAGGGAAATGAAAGAAGTTCAGCAGCAGAGGCATCAATAAACTGGAAGTGGACATTTGCATAATACATAATGGAGAAAAAAAGACTAACAGGTCTGCATGGAAGCGTATACTGGAGATAACAACAATAACTGAATATTTCCTGGTAAGTGTTGAGGCACCATACATATTTTTCTGTGTCAGATGAATAAAGAAAAAAGGCAAACAGTGGATAAGAAGACTGGAGTGCAATATGTTTGAAGACAAGTAAAGAGAGAGAACAATTTAGGGTAGGTGACAAAGTGGAGTTACAGCCTGAACTGTCCTAGGGAAATATTACAGATAAAAAATTAGCCATTTGCTGATAGAAGGTGTTTTAGACAGGAGAAATGTAGCGTCTTAAATGACAGATTGAGGCAGAAATAAACTGTCATATGTTTGAAAGCTTGAAGGGATCACTCAGTAGTGCATTAATTAAGGATTAAATAGCTCTATATCAGTTTCAAATGCTTTAAAGCAAACATTAAATATAATACACAATATCTAAGGGTAGACAGGTTTCTGATTAAAAGCAAATTAACTGTTATCGTTGTGAATATACAAGGTCTTCCTCCTCTACCTAAGATTCTAAAGAATTAGGGAAAAGTGATTCCCTTATTTTTACTGCAGAGGGAACCACTCCCAAAGTAGAAGGGTGTGTT